>NC_051440.1:2172704-2207804 GCF_001649575.2 Kryptolebias marmoratus
TACCACTTCAGGCGGAGAAAACCTGCATAAAAATATTACAACAGTTCACTGCAAACCCATATGATGCACTCGATCCACTACAGATTACATGCAGTCTAACACCAATTAGGTGTTGTGATGAGAAGCTATTTTATTTTCTTTTTTCAAGAGTAGTCGAGGGAAGAACCGAACGTTAAACAACGTTTTTGTAGGTTCTTGTAGGGCAGCACAACTGCTTCCACCCACCTCCATCATCATCATCATATGATATTACTTTTTGTCACAACAAAAAATAGTGGCTGGTAAAATGTTTGAGTGGCTGGTAAAAAATGTTGTCCACCAGCCATAGTGGCTGGTGGACAACATTTTTAATTTCCACCCCTGCCCATAGTACATGTGTTGTACCGAGTGAATCGACTGAAAGGGAATGTAATGTTATGCATATAACTACTGTTCCCTGAAGGAGAGGAACGAGGTACAACACATGGCTGCCCCGCTGCTCAGCTGGGCTCGGTGAAGAGCGGCTATTGAACTGAGGAATGACTGTGTTGACGGACGGTTACATAGTGCAGGCAGGGCCTGTCACTTGTTGTCATCGCATCATTTGCCTAAAGGCGTGATTAAAGGTGTCTTCAGCCAGGACACGCGGGGGCGTGGTATTCCATACTACATGTGTTGTACCTCGTTCCTCTCCTTCAGGGAACAGTAGTTATATGCATAACATTACGTTTTTCTGTGTCTTTGTCTATGCTGACAGTGAAGACGCTACAGACTCTCGGGTCCTCCTGATGTTTTTGTTCAGTAGGACACTTTGTAAACAAATGTTTATATATTCTTCAGTCATACTTTGTTCTGACTTTAACCCAATTTGATTTTCAGGTCTTTGCTGTGTTTTTTATTTATTTTTTTGCAGCAGTTTTCTGGTTTCTGAGGGCTAAATACCTGCTGTTGGACTTTTTGCAGTTTTTTCCGTTTCTCCGGCCTGCCTGCTGCCCACCCTGTTGTTGGCTTTGGTTTTGTGTACGTGGTTCAGTCTTTGAGTTTAAAGGGTGTAAGGATGGATACTGCACTGTGGCCATGGATTAATTTTTCATGTTTAGGGTGTGAACAAAGTTCAGGTTAGGGTTAGTGGTTGGCATATACTGGTAATGCTTAGAGTTAGGGAAGGGTTAGGGTTCTAACATGAATGAAAGGATAGAAATATGAACTTGTGTGTGTGCGTGCACACTTGTTGGTTAATAGGTTCTGGAGAAGTTTCTGTTTCTTTAGTTGTTTTGGAAGAGATGTGATGAAATGGAAAGTTGATGAGCTCCCTCAGCCTGATTATTCTGAGCTGAAAACACAGATGGGACCAAATTTAAACATGTATGTTTTGGATGAAGGCTCTCAGTGATGGGAATGCAGATGTTTGTTTTCTTAGGGGTAATGACCCCTCTGACCTGGTGTTGTGTCCATTGCAGCATGTGCCATGTTGGCTTATTTAAAGTCCCACTAGACTATTTTTCTGTCATACACTAATCAGTCAACTACAAAGTAAACATTTGGTTACCTGATAATAAATGTTTGTGTTGTGTGCAGTGTCACAGAGGAAATTACTTACCTTTCAGGTAAATCTACCTGCAAGTGAAAGTTTAGCAGTAACAAAAGTTTCTTGTCTTTGTCTCAGAAATGAACATGTTTTGAACATGTTTTTATATTTCGAAACACTACTTGAATGCAGCGTTCTTCATAAATATGCTCCAAGCATTCAGTCATGTGTCACATAAATGTTAGTAAGATTCACTGGAATACACGCCTAAGCTGAGAAAATGTTTAAGCTGAGAAAATGTAATTATTGTCTGTCTCTGTAACACTGGTAGAAAATTTATTTACCCATATTTGTTCAACTTTTCTGTTCTATCTTTTACACAACCCCAGACTGCAACTGTTCACAAGAACCTTCAATTAAAATTATGAATAATATCACCTAAAAAATCTTTCTCTACAGAACTGATTTTAGTTGTAGTTTGTAGTAAAAACAAGCCACATAGCATTATAAAGGTTGAATTGCCAGTCGCTTTGCTTTGTGAATTACAACGAATCTTTAAAGTGTTTCATATTTAGACTTTGTTTTTTATTTAGGATCAGTTCATGTTTTCTCATATCAGCTCAAACAGTGGAGATAAGTCACTTTATATCAGAGATTTCTAGTTAATTAAAGGTATTTTCGGCAAGTCTGAAAGTCACAATGAACTGTATTAGCATTAGCCTCGATTAGCGTGCTGCATCAGCTCAAGCCACAATGCATAATGGTCTGTTTCCACTTTTACTGAACCACCTGACTAGTTTCTAGTGTGCTACATGGTGAATGAATGGACAATTCAAACACAGCTTCTGTATCTGTAAATAAAGCCTACTTCAGCCAAAAGTTTCCCATCTGTTCCTGATCCAGTGTTCTCCATGACACAGATTGAAAGCTGTAAAGCACAGGTGTCAAACTCCATTACTTTGGGCCCACTGTCCTGCATGTTTTAGATGTGTTCTTGCTTTAAAACACCTGGTTTAAATGGATGACTTGTTGCCATGCTCCTGGAGAACTTGATGATTTGGTGAGGAGCTATTAAAACCATTTGAATCAGGTGTGTTGGAGCAGAAAAACCTAAAACCTCCGGACAGCGACCCTTCATAAAATGAACATAAATAATTTATCATTAAACTTGTGTCGTCAATAAAACTTCGAAGTTTGTGATGAAAATACAGACTGACGAACCTTTTTACACACATCAGTTCAAAACAAAATTTAGTCTCAGTCACAGTTTGAAGGTATTTATACTACTGTGTTTAACAGCCTCATTTATAAAGAAAAGAAAAGGGGATGACAGGATTTAAGCTGAAATCAATACATATTGTTTTTTAACTCTAAAGCATGGGATAAAAACGGAAGATCTAAAAAATAAACACTACCAACTAAATCTAATGTCTTTCACTTCTTGTTAAAACTGAGAGAAAAGGTTAATTCAGTGCAGTTTTTTAAAGTCCAAAGGTAAAAAGAAAGGAAAGTGTCTTTAAGACTGGTGGTGTTCTAAAGATTATTTCAAGGATATGTGGTCAGACAAGAAAAGTGCAGTTTTATCAAGTTCTGCATTTTTCTTCTTTGATATAAAGAAATCCACTCTAAATGCAAAGTTCAGTGATGGTATGTGAGCCGTTATTTGCTATAAAAGCGTATCGCTGCATGTTCCATGACAGTGATTCAACATCTGAACTGAATTGTCTCAAAACTCTGCAGAACAATCTTAACAACCTCCCCCCCCCCCCTCTCTTTTCAGGAAACAGAGATCGCTGCTGAGTGCAACCATGTAAGTGTGTTGACACAAAAACACCACGTCACTCCATCTTTTCATGAAATTACATATTGTGTGTAAGGGAACTCTTTGATTAACCATTATTCTAGTCGGTTTTATTTATTTCAGGTAGTGCTGTTATAAATAAATAGCATCTCTTACTTTCTTAAAGATGTTAAACTGTTATTTTGTTGACTCTGCTGCTGTTATCTTCACATCCACCCTGTTGATCTTGTTAGTGTAGCCAAGACTTTAGGCTTTTAGAGTTTGGACAGTAGGGTTGGGTCATAGGCTAAAGGTTTTCCATCAGCCATCTTCAGTCTACCAGCAATTAATGATATATTCATCAGACCAGGCAATTTTGTTCTCTGACAACTGTGGAAGTCAGCTGTTTGTTGCCAAAAATAAAATGAAATTACTAATTACTTTGGTTTTAAAACAAGGAGTTACTCAAAACCTTTGACAAGACATAAATGTGTCTGTACCTTTAATTTCAACCCAGAGCTGGATACTTAGATCTGGTTTATCACACCAAGAACTTCTAACATGTCTTTTTTGTCCCAACAATCATATTTTTAAAAGCTGAAACTTTTCTTAAAACAACTTATTTTCTGGATGAACTGCAGTGCACCACGTAGCAAGAGTGCATGAAGGAAGAGAGGAGGAAGAGTGTCACCACAATTATTGTTAGTTCAGTTAGAAACCTTAAGCGGCCAATGCTTCTTTGTTTTGGACTAAATCTTAATGTAAGAATAACAGTGAATAAGCACCGATCGAGTAAATGGGGGTTTAACACTTAAAGCCTCTCCATACATGCTGCATCATGATGCACAGCCAGAAATCAGGGACGAGAGCACTGCAGTAAATAAACTAAATGTAATTTTACATAAAAGTCAACTTATTAGGTTGTCACATTTAAAGGTTCTTGTTTGTGTCGTTTAGTTGTGATCTCTGTCTGTAAATTGAAACCAGACGGAGAGTCATAATGATGGATCTGTGTAACTCACTGATCATGTTCGCTCTGTCATCCAGCTGCTGTGGAGCTACAAGCTGAACCTGACCACCGACCCAAAGTTGGAGTCTGTAGCTGTGGAGGTCTGCAAGACGACAATCCCTGAGGTCAGATGCTAAAACCAAATTACAACTGAACAGCCTCCAGAATCACACACTGTCTGTCAGTGAACACCACACTGGGATGTTGTCTGAGGTTTGGTAGTTGAACATGACACTTTAGAGAAGTTTAAGAGATGAAGCTTTGATTTGTGGCCAACTTAGACTGAAATTCTTTACTGATTTAGATCTTCTTACAACTATTTCAATGACATATCAAATGTTTTAAATGTTGAAATTTTTTTTGTGTTGTTTCATTAAACATTCACTTGTTGTTCTGGGTTCGAATTATACTACCTAAAGGTAGTATCTCACTTGTCTGCGTCTGTTGGAGACTAGTTGGTGGACAGGATTCACGAGGGTGTCTCCAGAATGTCTTACAATCTTTTCAGGGTTCTCGATTTCTTCACTTAAGTCACAGAGGGTTGCAATTTTGTAGCTTGAATTTTAAACATGTTCAAATTATTTGTGCATCAAAATTTCTCTTAAAATAGTCAGAGTTGTTGATGACATCTCAAACTTGTTTCAATTTTGTTCCAGACCTGCCTCGAGTACCAGAGTTGTATTTTGCCTGGTAGCTCTCTGACAGAAAACTTGCCCAGGTCTAAAAAACACACTATTGATAAATAATTATTTTAAAACAACTAGTCCAAATCTGCCCATTTTTATTTCAAAAGTGTGCTCCAATAGATTAAATCATAAACACAGGGTCGGCTGCCAGAGTTGATACGATATGGACGGAGGTGGGCAACAAAATAATGTGCACTCAACAATAAGCCAAGATTTTCAATAACTGGCATGCTCAAAACATGGTCGCACATGCTGGTTTCTTAGCTTCAAATACTCAGAATTCAGCGAGTCTGCAACTAAAAAGTTTCTTAGAGTTTTGAGTCAGGGTGGAGTCGTCCAACCCCAACAGTCACATCCCAGTGATATACTACCTTGTAATCTTTTAATAAGTTGTGCAGAAGGTTTTTGAATGTCTTGACAAAGCCTAGTGTACCAAGTTAAAGACAGAAACTCATTGTTTGAACCAACATGCAAGCAAGTAGTTTGTGACTTGAATGTTTCCAAGGTTACTGAACAAAAAAAAACCCTCAGAAAGTACTGTTTTTGAACCTGTTGTTAATGAGTGGAGTTGAAGTTTTTCAGATGCTGGCTAACATAATTTGGCTTAGTTGACACGTAGCTCACAGTATTGTGAAGCAGATCGGAACCAGAACTCTGTTTGAGATGTTTCTGTCTTGGCCCAGATTAAAGAATGTGCTGTGGAGGAGCTGGGAAAAGGCTACCTGGTGTCCTGTTTGGTGGAACATCGTGGCAACATCAGCGACTACCAGTGCAACCAGTACATCACCAAGATGACCAGCATCATCTTCAGTGACTATAGACTGATCTGTGGCTTCATGGAAAAGTGTCACGATGACATTGACTTCCTGAAGTGCGGCAGTGTCAACATAGGACAGAAGGTGAGTTGTAGCCGTGTCACAGCTGGATCTGGGTTTACATGAGCACCAACTGCTCTTCATTTTCAGTCAAGCAATCAGTCATTCAATATACATTTCTATAACATTTACAAACACCAAAGCTGCACCAGAATCATGTTCAGTAAAAAAAGACAGAGAGAAATAAATAATAAAAAATTCAAAAGATAGAGTAATAAATCAAATTGGTAAAATCATTCCAAAAAAATTTAAATGGCACTATAGAAGTACAGACAACAAATCAAGTTGTCAAGCTCTACTTGATTTGAATGCCAGTGAGGAGAAGTGTGTCTTTAACAACACCTTAGAGTTTTCTAAACCTTGGAACAACCTCAAAACATTTAAAGCATCTGGTAGTTTGACCTCCGTGTTCTAGATAAAAAAATGGTGTTTTAAAAGATCCTGGAAATAGGACGTCCTGTGAGCGCTCATGAGATATGAAGTGCTTCCTGGGAGCTTTACTGGAATTTGATTAAAATGTATTTTATTTAACAAATAAAGTTTGTCAATTCTTTACCACGCCTACAAGTTTGGGGAGTTGTCAGAAGTCTGCCAAGACTGGTTGAAGCAGGCCACATCATCAGACATCAGAGCCAGAGTCTCCCGAGGAGCTGGATGCTAATAAAGAGACGCCACAGAATGTTAAGTTAATGATAGACAAGCTACAAGCTGAAATTATCACCAAACTGGAGTCACTGATATTAGAGACCGTTAGGAAGGATGTGGCAGCTGCTCTAAAATCACTGAAAGAAAAAGTCACTTGACAAAAGGGAACCATTTCTGGTCTTGAGAGCATCTATTGAGCATAGCAACCAGCTAACTAGCATGCAAGCTAGAGTGGCAAAGCTCTGCAGCGGTAGTGGTGGTGATGAGTTCTGGTGCCCAAGAGTCTTAAATTTGATTTACTGTTGTCCTCCACTAATATTTTCCCCTCCTGGAACCTCCTTCCCAACCAAAATCCTATTTAAATTGATTACATGTTTATCTTATCCCTCAAAACATGTTGTTTGTTTTTACCTAGATTTCTTAATTTACCACCTTTAATTATTTTGATCCCATTTTAAACATAAATTCAAAATATATTTAGCCAATTCAAAGAGATATGTCATTAGCCACTGTCTGCAACAGATGTTTTTATTTTCTGTTAATTCTGTAAACAAATATGTAACCTTAAATTAATTCTCAGCCTACCATGTCTTGTGTGTGTGTGTGTGTGTGTGTGTGTGTGTGTGTTTGTGTTTGTGTGTTTAATTATGGTCCCTTCAAATAAAAAGAACTCCTTTTAGTGTTTTGTTGAGAAAGATAAGGTTTTGATTCTTAAACTTTTGGGGTGGTGCCCTGTGAGTTCAGTTAATGAATTATTGCTAAACCAATTCATTGATTGATTTCATTAATATATTAAACCCCTACATCTGGACTGATTAGTCATGGCAGTAAAAGGGTACCATATTTTCCGGTCTATAAGGCGCACTTAAAAGCCTTCAATTTTCTCAAAAAAGAAGGTCCCTTTAGCCATTTTTTCACCACCAGGGCAGCCACTGCACATGTGTCAGTGCTGCACAGAGAGCGACGTTTGATGTGAACACTATTTCTCACAGAGTACGTGTATGCGGTCATAAAAATTGATCTTTGCGCGGACGTCCAGTTCGAGTCCACGCAGACCTCTGTGGAGTGAAGTACACCCAAGTAGCCTAGGTGGGGGCCTTTACATTGGTGCAGTATTCTCCGAAAAGACAGGGGGCTGTTTTGTTTTGCTTAATGTGCCTTATAGCCAGGTGTGCCTTATATATGACAAATTTTGAAAATGGACCATTCATTTACAGTGAGTCTTATAATTCAGTGCGTCCTATAGTGTGGAAAATACAGTACACTTTATCAGATCTATCAAAAAGAAAATCTAAAGCAAAGTTAAAAATTCAGGCTGTCAGCCTGATGGACATAAAGTGGAAATTGTTTCCTCGTCAAAGGAGCCTGAGAACTGAGAGTTCTGTCTCCTATTCTCCTGTTGCTGTAACTGAGATTTTGTTTGTCTGTGTGCAGGACCTCCACTCTCAGGGGGAAGTGATCTCTTGTCTTGAGAAGGGTTTAGTTCGTGAAGCTGAGGAGCAGCTGGGTGCACACCACATCAAGGATGACTGTAAAAAGTCCATCATGAGAGTGGCAGAACTCTCCTCCGATGATTTCCACCTCGACCGCCACCTGTACTTTGCCTGCAGAGACGACCGAGAACGCTTCTGTGAAAACGTGAGGATGATCAAACACATTTCTATAACTTCAGTTGTTGAGTCAATAAATTTTGTCATGAGTTAAAGCCTCACTTACAGCCCACCATAAGTGCTGCTATAGGCAGTCTGCACATAAAGATTTGGTCCAACTGTGCTTGAGATCTTCATGTTACTTGCATGTGTTTAGACCCACAAGATGTTGCAGACTTGCTGTTGAGACTATTGTTTCTGCACATGCTAAATCTATGGTTCTTGGGAAAAATCAAGAACGCGTACAATACATACGGAACTTGTACTTCATGTACACACCTGACTTAAGTCAGGTGCACATTGAGTCAGGACTTTGTGATGACAGCAAGACTCAGTCATTATAAAAATGATGTGTCACAAAAACTGAAGGGGCACAACAAGGGGCAGCTGTGGTCAGTTACAAAAATTATTCTCACTGGTTAACAGAAAATGTATTTTCTGAAACAATACAAAACATTCAAAATGTTCCATCTACACTACTGCACAGACATATTTAGAGCTTGAGTTTACAGAGGCACTAGTTGTAAACATATACCTGCCAGTCTGTGTGTGAGCGTTCGCAGCGACCATCAAATAAAATCAGCAACATCGCCTACAGACACATTCAAACTAGTTATTACTCTTTAACTTTAAACCAATCATTAGTCTTTTAACTTTTAACTGGTTAATAGTCTTTTACCTTCAAGTCTGGCCTGCAGCCTGTATTTGACAAGTACTTTGACTATATTTTTTATAAACTTTTTTTTCTGTGATCACAGTAGCTAAAAGTAGCAGAACATTAGCCAAAATTTACAAAACAGATGCCTAAGCTAAAATTTGCAAAAGGTAGTTAAAAATAGCAAAATGGTAGTTAAAATTAGTAAATCGGATTCTAAAATGAGCAAAACAGTGGCCAAGGTTAGCAAAACAAATGCTAAAATTAAAAATTTTAGCTATAATGAGCAGCACTGTAGTTACAGTACTGAAGTTAAAAAATAACAAAAAAGCAAGAAAGCAGTTAAAATTAGTAGAATAATAACAAAGCAGATGCTAAAAAAAGATTTGCAATACACATGTTAAAAGGACCAAAGTAGATGTTTAAATAAGCAAAACAGTAGATAAAGTTAGCATAAAGATGCTAAAGCTAAAATTAGCAACACAAAAGTTAAAATTTGTTTTTAAATTCTGCTGAAATTAGAAACACAGATGCTAAAGAATAAAAAAAATTACAATACTGAAACTAAAATTACCAAACAGATGCTAGAAGTAACAAAACAGTAGCCAAAGTTACAATTAGCAAAACAGTTGCTAAAATTAGCGAAACTAGCTACAATCTAAAAGGAGCAGGACACGAGCTACAGGCTAAAAGGAGCAGGAAACTAGCTACAATCTAAAATAAACAAAATGGTAGCTGTATTCTAAAAGTGGCAGAGCAATAGTGGCATAGGACAAAAATGGAGCAGGTATGCAGAAGCGTATAGATACTTTGTTTAAAATGAAATTAATATTTTGAAAAGTATTAAAGTTACAAAAACTAAAAGTTAAAGCACACTATTTTTGATCAAACTGAATGGTTTGATATCTGAATGGTTAATACTACTAATAATAATAATGCACGCTACACCTCAGATGTATTTTTGTAATTTTATCAAATATAATTCTGATGATGATGATCAAAAATGTCTAACTTGAGCATAGAGAGTATTACAATAATGTGTGATGTCACAGTTTTACTTATCGCTTTGTCATTTTAAATGATCAGTAACTTTTTTTCCGCATCAAGACTCTCTGAAGACCTGATGTTGTTCTTCGCAGGTTTTAATATGAACAGCACACATTCATTTGTTCCATTGTTTCTGTAAGATAAGCTCAGCTAAATGATGTTTGGATCCAGATGGCAGCAGATCTGACTGTTGTGTTTTTCTTTTTCAGACTTTAGCCGGGGAGGGCAGAGTTTACAAATGTCTCTTTAATCACAAATTTGAGGAGGCCATGTCCGAGAGGGTGAGAGCTGTTCAGTTCATTTGTAGAGTGATCTAGTTTGACCTTTCATCTTTTTTAACACAACTGTTCTTTCATTTCACATGGTAGTCCTAGAAGAGTTAAGTAAATTCAATTTTCCATTTGCCTGTCTGTTAGCAAAATGTCTCATGGACCAGTGGATGGATTTGAATAAAACTCAATAAATAATTACTAGAAGTACATCTAAAAACTGATTTTGGTGTGGTAGTAGCTGAGAGTCACCCACGACATGTAGGAGATCGCACAAAATGTTATTTTCATGGTTAGACCAAAAAGTCTCCAACTCTGTCGAACCTCATTGTAAGATGATCTTAGTCTAAAACTCTGACATGGAGGGCAGCGGGGGATTTGCATTTCTTCAAGGAATGCTAGGCCTTTTCCTTTTTCTTTTTTTTTTTCTTCTAAATCAGGCATTGATAGATCACCACTTTTGAAAATGAGCTGAAGTGATCAAACTGAAACAATTGTAACAATTAAATAATAAACATGAACATAAATAAAAATGGTATTGGAAGCTCAGATGTTAGCCTTAGCTCAGTTTATGCTTGTCACTCTTAGTGTTCTTAAGTTAGTTGAGACCCTTGATTTTACATGAAGGAAACTTGAGTTTAGGTTTAAGGGGGTGCAGAGTGAACTAGAAGCACTCAGAAAGCACAAACCTCTGCCAAGGCTATAGCGTCATTAGAAAGATTAGGCCAGCATCCGTAGGCTGGCCTTATCTAAAACAGCCTGACTGCTTGATGCATACATGCATATCTTGTCTGAGATAAAAGCTTCATGAAAAATAAAACTTTAAAGCTTATCTAATAAAATACTTCTCATTTCAAGGAACTTAAAAACAAAATGTCACAGATGGTGAGCACTTCTGGAAAGTAAACAGACATTGTCATGATAAAGACTATGCAAAATAAACATGAGGAAAATTAAAAAGATTAACATTTTTCATCACATAAAAAGTATAAGCCTTATTTTAAAGTCTTGGTGGTTGGAAACAAAACTTAACCAAACATTGCTCTCAGTTTCTCCAGAGTACAGAGAGACTGTTTGTGGGTAAAGGAAGACTAATGTTTTTCTGATGATTTTCCAGACAGACATTGATCCAGAAATGATCACCATGTCATGCTACACATTGAATCATTGTTGGAGATGTGAATTCAGATTAATTGCTGTTTAAAACTGTAACAAGTGTGTGATGCTGATTGTGTGTGCGTGTCATCAGTGCCGTGAAGCACTGACCACCAGGCAGAAGCTGATTGCTCAGGACTACAAGGTGAGCTACTCACTGGCTAAAGCCTGCAAGTCGGATTTGAGGAAGTACCACTGCAGCGTGGATGCAAACATGCCTCGAGCCCGAGAAACCCGTCTGTCCTACCTGCTGCTGTGTCTGGAGGCTGCAGTGCATCGAGGTAAACCACTGCTCTTTGCCTATGGAACAAAAGTCATGATTTATTTAATTGCATCATTTTAAAAATTAAGAAATCAGAATTTATTTTTTGAAAATGTCTGAAACTTAACTTGGCACAAAGAGTAAGGAAATGGTTGCTTCTTTCTTTGTTAGAACAATGCTTCATGGGAATAAATCCTATACCATTGGACTGTTTATTTATTTATTTGAGCCATTTTTTTTTTTTATTGGATGATTTAAGTTTGAAGATACATTTATTAATTTAACAAACGAAAACCTCAGTAGCATACCATACTCAACCACAACAGCTTGGGTCCTCCTCATGGTGCTTACCAGCTTTGTCACACACTGCTGTGGGATGACATCCCATCCTTCAACCAGCATTTGTTGTAAGTCATCCAGTGTGTTTTTGTTGGTCACACATAAATAAACAGCACAACTAAGCTGATCCCACAGGTGTTCAGTGGGGTTGAGGTCAGGACTGCAGGCAGGCCATTTCATCCTTTTCACTCTCAAATCCTGGAGATAGTCTGATCAACCCTGTTCTGTGGGGACGAGCATTGTCGTCTTTGAGGATAGAGTATGCTCCCAGACTATGAAGTTATAGAATTGCCACTGGTTGCAGAGTCTCATTTCTTGGGACGCCCACTTCACAACCTCTCTCTGACATCCCCCATTACATAGAACTTAGCCTTCAGTTTGTAGGTTGTACTAGTGCTTCTGCTGTCCTTGGATCAAAATTACCCCTGGACAGCAGGAGGGCTAGGGATCACTCCAAATAATGCTGCAATTTGGTTTTGTGGAACACAAACTTGAAGTCCTATAGCACAGGCCTGATCCAGATCAGTCAAACGTTCCATGCTGGAGCAAACACCAAATGACCTTGTCCTAGCTCACAATGATAAGCTTAAAGATAAACAATTATAATGGAAATTAGGTGAACTGAGATGTTAATCTTAGCTCTGTTTATGCTTGTCACTCTTAGGATTCTAAAGCTAGTTAAAGCTTCTTTATTTCATTCTCACAGGTGCTGACAGTCATGTATGAAAAGCTCAAAACAAGAGGAATTGGTAAAATAAGCTGTTTGGCATTGGCAGGGAAGAACATACTCAACTCTGCTCCTAAACCCACAAATACATCTTTCTAACAAGGGTGGTACCACTTGAGGGGAAATAAACGGGCTTTCTAACAGTGTAAGATTTATTGCTAAGAAGCATTATTACAACAAAGAAATAATAAATGCTAAACACACATTTTCATACTTTTTGTACTGTTTATTTAACTTATTTACAAAAGATGACTTTTAAATTAAAGTTATTAATTCTGGATCATTTCCAATGAGACAGGCACTTCTTATCTGTAGTTGAAGACATGTTGCCTACCATCTGTGGAGCATTAGAAATTCAAAATAGGAAAGTGCTGAGTTCCAAATTTTGAACTGCATGAGATGCTCAGTTTATGCAGCTTAATTCACATACAGATTAATCTCACTCCCCTCCCACTGGAGAGTTGTTAGCGTCAGGCAAACAGAGACCTTAATGACTCTTTAGTGGGAGATGCTTCTCTTCCTCCCTGTTTTATGACACATTTCAGGTCAATTGGTCAGTGAACAGTATCGATTATTCTGATCCTTCCTGCTTTATTTCAGGTCGTTTGGTCAGTGGAGAGTGTCAGGGTGAGATGATGGATTACAGGCGGATGCTGATGGAGGATTTCTCCCTGAGTCCTGAGATTGTGCTGCACTGTCGCAGTGAGATTGAGCTTCACTGCTCTGGTTTGCACCGAAAAGGTCGGACGCTGCACTGTCTGATGAGAGTCGGCCGAGGAGACATGGGAGCCATCGACGCCAAGTGTCAGAGCGCGGTAAGAAGCGATGATGTCACCCAACAAGAATTTGTGGGGAAAACTACAGTCCAGTTTTTTTTTCTGCCGTTCTACAGACAGAATGTTTCTGGTCAGTTCTATTTGTTTCAGTTTCAGCTGTTCTTAAATGGGTGCCATTTTTCAGATGCTCTGGTATTTTTCAAAGGTTTTAAACATTTTCTTCCTCTTTTATGTTGTTGATTAAGACATTTCTAGTTTCAATAGTTACAGACCGTAAAGAGAACTTCTGCTCCCTGTTGTGTTGTATTCTTCAGTGATTTTATTGTGTTTGGGATCTTTCTTCTGTTCTCAGCTGCAAACACTGATTCAAGAAGCTGACCCTGGAGCCGACTACAGAATCGACCGTGCACTGAATGAGGCCTGTGAATCAGTCATCCAGACAGCCTGCAAACATATCCGCAATGGAGATCCTATGTGAGACCCCCACTCCATCCCCCAATGCTTTTGATTACTTGAATAGTCGAATACACTGACAAGTTAGGTGGATGATAGATGCTGGTATTTAGATGTTAAACCAATATTTGATGTGTTAGTGGCTAAGAGTCTTTTCTGAGAAGGGTTTGGTGATAGGCAAAAATTTTTTGATCAGCTATCATCTCTCCAACAAGTAATGATTGACGGTATTTTTACGCAGATGTGTTGATGCTTATTTTTTTCTTTTTATGGAGGGGTGACCTAGGCAAACCCAGTCCTGTGTACAACTGTAGAAGTCAGATGTTTGTGGCCAAAAAGGAAATGGTTCCTGATTTGGGATAACTTTGGTTTTAAAGCTTTTGATAAGAACTATACCAGCTCCAAGCTCACATTAAGAGCTACAGGCAGATTTATCATCCTGAGATATCTGGGTAACCTCAAACATGATCCTCTTATTATCACATGATATTTTTGAAAGTTAGAACCTGTAGGAAAATATTGTGAAACAACTTGTACACTTAAATGACTGATGCCTGATATATTTGTCCAGTCACCCAACTTTAATTCTCAACACATATTCTGATCCCTAACAGATCACTTGAGACTGAACACCATCACATGAGATGGTGCAAAATGTTATTTACAAGGTTTGACCAAAACAGCTACCACTTCATCGTTTCTCAGCAAAAGATGATCTTAGTCTAAAACTCTGGCTTAAAGGCTGTGGACGTTGTGCATTCCTTCAAGGAATCCTAGACCTTTAATTATAACATGACCTTATATTTAAAGCATTTTATTCAGAGTTTATTTTTATGCAGTGATCCAAATGTCCAAATAAAACATTCAATTTACAAATGAAATAATGCATCTGAATGTTTCTTAAGAAGAATGTTCTGTTATACTTGGATATATGTTAAAGTTTGAAGAAAAGCCAATTTGGACCTTGTGCATTTATGTGAACACACAGTAATGATGGTGTCCATCCTGCAGGATCCTGTCCTGTCTGATGGAGCATCTGTACACTGAGAAGATGGTGGAGGACTGTGAACAGAGACTGCTGGAGTTGCAGTACTTCATCGCCAGAGACTGGAAGTAAGCTGACTTACTGTTTGATTCACAGGCGGCTTTTTCATTCAGCAAATTTTTCACAATGGAGTTGATCTGCAATTAGCCTTTCACTTATCAGGTTAAAGGTCAAAACAGGACAATTACAGAAAGACTGAATAAATGTGGCTTGTTTGGAAGGGTTGCAGAAGAAAGCCTAGTCTCTCTAAAAAGAGAGGCTCTAACAGAACAGCTGAAAAAAGAATCAGGGTTCTGTAGTCGACCAGTCAAAGTCCAGAATCTCAACCTGATGGAAATGCTGTAAAGACCTTTTGCAGTGCCTGGCGAGATTGAAAAGGTGCTATATAAGTGTATACCATTTACAATTTACATGGGTGCTGTCCCTTGTTTCCAATCCTGTTTGTGGTGTACATGGACAGGATCTCGAGGCGCGGTCATGGAGAGGACGGTGTCTGGTTTGGGAACCTCAAGTGCTCATTTCTGCTTTTTGCAAATGATGTAATTTTGTTGGTATCTTCATACCATGTCCGTCAGTGTGTACTAGAGCAGAGTGTGAAGCGGCTGGGATGAGATTCAGCTCTTCTAAGTCTGAGGCCATGGTTCTCAACCAGATAAATGGGTCAGGGATGAGTCTCTGCCTCAAGCAGAGAAGTTCAAGTATCTGTGAGTCTTGTTCACAAGTGATGATAGCAGGAGATGGATCAATGAATCGGGGTCTCATCTGCAGTTTTGGGGATGTTGCTCTGGTCTGTTGTGATGAAGAAAGAACTGATCTGAATGGCAAAGCTCTCAATTCACTGGTACGTCTACGTTCCAACATCACCTACGGTAATGAGGTATGTGTCATGATCGAAAGACAAAGATCCCAAATGCAAGCAGCTCAAATTATCTTCCTCTGTAGGGTGGCCAGGCTCATCCTTGGAGATGGGGTGAGGAGCTTCATTATTCAAGGGGAGCCTGGAGTATAGCTACTCTACATTTAAAGGAATCAGCTGAGGTGGTTTGGGCACCTGATCAGGATGCCTGCTGGCACCTCCCCCTGGAGGTTTTCTGGGGATATTTCACTTGGAAATAGACCCTGGGGGTAACCCAGAACCTGCTGGAGGGATTTAGATTCTCTCTGGTCTGAGAACTCCTTGTGATAACCTAGGATGAGCTGGAGAGTGTCTCTGAGGAGAGGGAGGTATGTTCTGAGTTTCTCTCAAGGACCTGTTGCCTTTAGTGACAACAGTGGAAGGAAATAGGTGGATGGATGACATGCTATAACATGTTATGAGTTCTGTTTAGGACTAGATAAATATTTTAGTTTATCTTGATCTTGAAGAGGGTGTCTTTTCTTTTTCCAATCAGTAAGTGTATAAATTCATTTTTAACATCAAAGTTGTAAAATGTGCTTGTCAGTAAATACAGTTGGTGTAGCAGGTATTTCTATGATGGATTTGAATAATATCTCAAACAATGACTGTATTAATTTTGTATGATTATTAGCGCATCACACCCTGTACTGTTTGTCAGGTTGGACCCAATCCTGTATAAGAAATGTCAGGGTGATGCTGCTCGACTCTGCCACACTCATAGCTGGAACGAGACCAATGAGATGATGCCGGCTGGCGCCATTTTCTCCTGTCTATATCGCCACGCTTATCGCTCTGTGGAGCAGGGACGAAGGGTGAGTCTCTTTTGCCATCACCGACTTTCCATCACATCTGACCTTTTTTAAAGGATTCTTTATTCTAATTCCTCATCATGACCACAGGTCTATAAAGTCAAATTTGGCTCCCTGGGTTTACAGACACAAATAAATTTGTTTGTACTGTTACACAATAATTTTATAAATATAAAAAGAAAACCTTTCTGAAACTATTTCAGACTAACAAAACTTTAATTGTATCCCTTGTTTATTCATTTTAACATATTTTGTTTTGATTATTGATTCAGGTTAAGATTCTGTAAAAATAAAAAAGGGAAAATGGTTTGATTAAAACAGATGGTAGCCTTAATATAATTTGTAGCTGCAGCTATCAGTGCCAACAAGTGATCTCTGTACTTCTCAATGAGATGTTTGCATTTACAAACAGGTAATTTGGTCCACTTATCCTGAACAAACAGCTCCAGCTGTCTCTGGTTTGAAGGATGGTGTCTCCACACTGTAGTTTTCAGATCTTTTTATATTAGTAAGATTAGGATCTGGACTCATGGAGGGCTCTTTAAGAATAGTCTATTTTATTTTAGAGGCTAATTTGTTGTCTTTAAATACACTGAATGGCTGCTGAAGCTTGAACTCACCTTTGATATGAAGTAAACACTACACTGTAGTCAAGACTAATCATCTCTTTAGAGGGACCAACAAATCAGTTCATACTATTTCAGCATTTCTTTGTAAAATAAACAACAAATCTTTTCTTTTTGCAATTTTTTTTTCTTTACTCTGTCACATACTAAAGGCATGCAGATAAGCATCAGACAATTGGTTTAAACAATGCTTCACTTTTTATGAGAAGTGATTGAGTTTATTAAGCTGTAGGGGAGCTAATGCCCCTTTCACACAGACCCTAACGGTCCCGGCTCGACTCTACTCGGCTCGCTTTGCGAGCATTTACATCTGCATTTTTTCGCACTCGGTCCCTGCTTTTTTGATCCCTGCTTCGGAGTCGGGCCAGCCGGGCCAGCCCTGCTACGTGGGCGGTGCAAGCTTAGCTCCTGTTCACTCATTGGTCGTGGGCGTGACCAGATGCAAGCATAAAGAGCGAACGGTAGGAATATAAACAACAGCATTAGCTTACTCTGCAACGTTTATGCCGTCTGTCTCCCAGCTGAAGGCGCCTTAAGCCTGAAATCTCTGTCGGATAACAGCTGTCCTACCTCGCGCAACAATCGCGGCATCCAGAGCTTTTCATCTACTGCGCCTCTCTTCCTGAAGTCTCAGGAGAATCCCCATAAGTTTAAAAAACAGCAACAACACAGCGCTTTCGTTGTTTACACAACTTGCACTAAGTTTCGTAGCGCACCCCCCGCGCCGCGGCCCCGCCCCCCGCAACACGAGGAGGCGTTCCTCTGCTACAGACCAAACTGGCCGGTGTGAACGCGATGCATTCTTTATCGAGCCGAGCCGAGTAGAGCCGGACTTCTGAATTAGGGGCCGTGTGAAAGAGGCATAACACATTTGTCTGTGTGTGTGTTGGTGCATCAGCATTTCAAGAGTGTCCTGACCTTCAGTCGTCTTTGCTGTTTCCTCTATCAAAAGCAGAAAACTCAACATCAGCTCAGTATTTTTTTTAGTTTGCTGAAGGCCTCCTGGTTGTTTTCTTTAGCTTAATAATAGAAGCTGACTATGTGGTTTTCATCTAACATTCAGGCCCAGATTCAATAAAAATGCACCGCATCTAATTTTAGCTCTCATGCATTGTTTACCCCTGCTGTCTGCTCTGCCTCAGTGTTGTGTTCATAAAGCTTATAACAGGATGGCACAAACACACTTAAGTAATTTTCACCTTTTGTTTCAGACAGATTTTACTTGTCTTTGTTGACCAATCTAAACAGGACCTGCCACAAACACTGCAGGCCAGAAAACTAACAGAACAAATGAAAAATGTTTTCTCACAGTGAGCTAGAGTCGCTACCTAAAACTGCATGAACAACTTGCCACTGTAACAAGGAGAAGTGATTACAAAAGTAGAACTGCAATGTGGCAAAGTCACATTTTTGTGCTTTCTTTAACATTTTGGCACCATCTTATTTTTACCTAAAATATCTCTGGTTTCACTCTGGTTTCTGTCCTGGGTCAAAGGGTGCTCACTGCTATTTCCTGCGAATTTTACCACAAGGCACCGAAAAACTTTTTAAATAAGTTTTCACAGAAACCCACAAACTTTGAGCAACTCACTCTGGAGTGTTGCTTGTGTCAGGCGGAGCTTCATTTTCTGGAATCTTTGATGAATAGAAGTTGGAACTCTGAATTGTCCCATTTGTTTCCAAATTTGATGCTTCATCCCCTGCCTCACTCCCACTCCTGTCCACAGCTCTCCCGGGATTGTAAGGTAGAGGTGCAGAGGATTCTCCACCAGAGGGCACTGGATGTGAAGCTCGACCCTGAGCTGCAGAAACGATGTATGACCGACCTGGGGAAATGGTGTAGTGAGAAAACCGAGACCGGCCAGGAACTAGAGTGTCTGCAGGACCATCTGGAGGATCTGGTGCCCGATTGCAGAGAAGTGGTGGCAAATATGACAGAGCTGGAATCAGAGGTTCTCCATCTTATCATCATGCTTTTTAATTCTGACGGTGTTTGGACTGTTCTGACTGTGAAACAATGACAACAGGTTGAGCTCAGCTGACTGATGTGATGACATATTGTGTTGTTCTCAGGATATTCAGATTGAGGCACTGCTGATGAGGGCCTGTGAACCTGTAATTCAGGCCTACTGCCATGTGAGTATGCTCTGAAAACATTCAGAAACACTTTCAGAAGCAGTCATGGTTGTTGTCTTTAATAATCTGCTGATTTTATCCTAAGAGTGGAACTTCCTTTGGTCAATTTTTATCATGAGTTTCATGTGACTCTCTTCAGTATGAAAAGCTGTCTCAACTTGGAGTAGACCTCATTTTTTTCTGAACACACTAATTCTTAGAGTTTCATGAATAAAAGAGTCTTTGTCACTATTTCAATGTGTTGAACTGATTTTCATGGTGAAATTTGATTCTACTCAGTCAGAATGTTAAATTGATTTCTTTAATACAGAATTTGGTTTTGCATTATTCTAACTAGTTTTGCATATATTTTTTCAATATTGATCATTTTTAAAATAAGATCTGGTAAAGTTTCAAAGATTTCAGACAAGCTGACAGATTGTTAATGATGCATTTTAATAGCAGAATGCAGCTTTCTGCCAAGTCTGGCCTTTGCTTTTAAAGAATGCTTGCTGTAATTCATGGTGTGCACACTGTTTAAGGTGATGTGCAGCAGAATGAAGTTGTTTCATGATGTTGCAGCCAGGATAGCACTGAAACTAGATGCATGTGTAAAATCAAGTACCAAACCCACTCTGTTGTGGACAGAATAAAGGCTTAAAGGCTGCTACAAACAAAACAAATGTTGTTGGTTTGATTCAAATCAGTAGATCTCTTTTGTATTAAACAGCTGTGCACACTTCATGTGGGAAATCAAATGGTGTTAACCAATACATTTGCAGAGTAGATTTTTCTAAACACACAGGATTGTTTTGTGCTGCTGTAGGAGTGAATAATCCTTTACTCTGTGTTTATCAGGAGGTCGCTGACAACCAGATAGACTCTGGTGATCTGATGGAGTGTTTGATTCAGAACAAACACCAGAAGGAGATGAATGAGAAGTGTGCAGTGGGAGTCACACACTTCCAACTGGTGAGCACATTGATGAAAACAAAATTTCACATGAATAAAAACAAGTAAAACTGGGTGAAATGATTGGCCTAGCATTCCTGAAGTAATACATATTCCTCCTTTCCTTTCACACTAAAGTTTTAAACTAAGATTTTGTGTTGAAAGGTTAAGGAGTTGTAGCCTTTTAGGTCAACCTTTAACAATATTTTACCTGATTACACCTTCAACATTAATAAAGATGGACGAAGCATCTCCACCTTGCCCCGTTGCTCAGATTTGAAGCCAAAATGTTTGTGTTATGTTGCATTATTGGAGCCAGAGGCTGTGCATTATAGACGGGGGGTTGGGCCTTCAATCTGAAAGACCCTCCCAACTGTCTAACAGGCTGTCAGTCACAGTGTAACAAGACACCTTTTTTTAAGTGTCAAATAACTAAATGAAGCTAAACATAATGAAAAATGTATAGTTAAACATACAGCAGCAAAGTAAGAAGTAAGAGAATCAAGAGTCAACACTTAAAAAAAATTGTTTAAAGTGTGTTTAGGTTTTAATCAGATTGTACTTTTTAAGTCAAATTATACTACAGTAAGCCACTAGGAGGCGCTCGCCTTTTGCTTCCACCTTCTGCTCATTTATTTTATTTAGATTATCTTAGCTCATTCATGATGACTCTGTATTTTTGTGTTTTCATGCTGTAAAGCACTTTGAACTGCCTTGTTGCTGTAAAGTACTGTATAAATAAATTTGACTTGATTTGGTCTTTTCTCTGGTTAAAATACATCTTAATGGATCACATGCAGACAGTGAACTTACACAGCTCGCAGGAGATGTTAATGACTGAAAACTGAGTTGAAGTGTACAAAGGCTCTGTGCATAAGTTTTAGGTTGGTCATAGTGCTGCAGGTTGTCTAATGTTGACTGTATCATCTACTGACCTGTTTGTTCAGTAAGAGTCCATCAGTGTTCTTCAGATGCACAAATACTAGTTTCAACGAACATTTCATTACTCTGTATGTTAAAGCAACAGGCTCGTACTGGTACTGTTCTGTGATGTGGGGTTTTGGGCTGATGGAGTGTTTAAAGCAGCAGTCTGAGCCATTTTTTTTTTTTTAATTCAACATTTTATCAAGAATATCCTGCTCAGATAAAAATGAGCAAATACTTTCCCTTCAATTTTTCGGAGCATAAATAATAAATAAAATGTATTAAAACCTGCAGAAGATTTGGTTAGGTGTCCTCTTTCGATTATAGCCTGAATCTGTAGACTTATCTGTTGAATTGATAGATAATCAGTGGTCACTCCCTTTCTGTTTGTCCACAGATTCAGGTCAAAGATTTCCGCTTCTCCTACAAGTTTAAGACTGCCTGCAAGGAGGATGTCCTCAAACTGTGTCCCAACATCAAGAAGAAGTAAGACACACACTGTGTGATGTTTCAGTTTTGAGAGACAGCAGCAAATGGTTCTTCACCTGTACAATTCAAGAAATGACATTAGTATCCAAAGCTCCAATTTTTTAGATTTCACATGAACTTTTCCCAAAGATCAGAACTGAGGTGATGTTCTGGGACAGTTTGTTGTGTTGAGCTGCTGTGATGACTGCGTTGTATATCTGTTTTTCTCCTTCTAGCAGCCCAAATACTGTGTGATTAAGATCACAAACTGATTTAAAATCTATCCTGGTGCAGGGAAAAGCTGACAGACTGATTTTAAACAGAGTGACTTGACATCTTTAGTTCTTTTCTCTCTTTTTTTTGTATCTGTACATTAAAATAAAAAGAACTATAAATAAGTATTATGTTTAGTACTATTTTACCTATAATATAATCGTTCTTAAAAATGTGATATTTATTTTGGCAGCAGCAGTAATGGTATTTTCCATTTTTGTTTTTTTAATAAAAGCAAATTGTTTTAAAATTTTTGTTTTAATACTGTGAAGCCACAGCATCAGTCTTGTTCTGGCCCATAACTAAGCAGAAGTCACGATGCAATTTTCACTCCAGTAATCTGATTTCTTTCATTTATTCATCAGTTCCTTAATTTTCTTTTGAAGTTTTTCTGTAATTGGTCTAATAAAGGTTTTTTTTTTTGGTGTGTGTATTTTAAGACAAAAATCCACTCCATTCAGTCCTTTAGATGCTGGAAGAAAAACTCCTGCTTGTTTTCAGGTTTGATCAAATCTCTGAATAGTTCCATACAGTGGTTTCCATGTAAAGATGTTTTTCAGAAGAACTTGGAGCTGCAGCTCACAAGGCATTTTCACTCTGTTCAGCAGCTCCACATCAAACCTAAAGCAGGTTTTAGCCTCCTGAACTTGTCTTCTTGTGATTCAGGGTGGACGTTGTGATCTGCCTCAGCTCCACCGTGAGAAACGACACCCTACAGGACGCTAAGGAGCAGCGAGTGTCTGTCAAATGCCGTAAACAGCTGAGAGTGGAGGAGGTGGAGATGGTATGTTCACTGACACATTGACAGAGTAGCACAGCAGTGTACTGTTGAAGTCTGTGAGACACTGTCCACAGACTAAATCTGAAGAAGAAAAAAAATCAGAACCAGCTAAGTGTGTGTGGAACATTAACAGCAGTGAAACTGAAGGACAAAATATTTCATCTAAAAGGGCAGAACTTACACACTAATGTTAATCATAATAAACTGCAGCTTGTTTTATAAATGTGAAAAAGTAATGATTCCAGGAATAAGTTGGAAGTAGTGTAAAATGAATGTTTCATCCTTTTAATAGGACTTCATTTACAGAATGTGAAGATTGTTCAGGTGTTTAAATAGTGGACAGGAAATCTTTCTGAACATTCACATCCAGTTACTATGAAAACTGAGCTGTTTGGTTCAACAGAACCGAGTGCTGTGTGTCTGAGCTGAGCAGTACTACCAGGAGTCAGAGGAGATGTTTAGTTGATCAGATCCTGCACAGCGCTGTTTAATCTCTTTCTGTTTGTTTTGTAAATGTGTGGTGGACAGTCGGAGGATATTCGTCTAGAACCAGAACTCTACGACTCTTGTAAGCAGGACATCAACCGGCTGTGTCAGAATGTGGCCTTCGGTAACGCACAGGTCAGCAGCTCCACACAAACACCTCACTTAGAGACAGACTTCTTCTCTTCAGCTCTGAGGGAGGGAAACTGATAAGCTAATTAATGGTGTAAGGGTACCAACAAATTTGTCTGCATCTGATTGTTAGTTTTGGTTGTAGCTGTATGTTGTGATTGTTCTATCAGTTTAGGTTGTAGCTGCTACATGTATATTTGTTGTGCTTGTCGTTTTGTTGGATTTCAAACAAATCTGTTTCTGTCTTTCTGCAGGTTATTGAGTGTCTGAAAGAGAACAAGCGGCAGCTGACTCAGCGCTGTCATCAAAAGATCTTCAAGCTGCAGGAGGTGGAGATGGTTGACCCTGAGCTGGACTATCAGCTGATCAGAGTCTGCAAGAACATGATCAGGGTAGAGCCATGAAAACGGCAACATATGTGTTTTCACCTAAATCGGGACTGGGGAACCTTTGGCCTCTAGGCCCTCAGAAAATTTTTTATCTGGCCCGCCACACAATTTCCAACAAAAAATAAAATAAGTACAAACTTTGAGGAATAACTACAGCCAACCAATGGTATTTCTGTTATAAAATTGACAGTAATGCATATATCCAAGCCAAGATCAGGGTCACTGAACACAACATGAGTGGTAAAGTGTCAGCGGGAGAGATGGAGTGACTAAAAGGTGTCAATCATGGCAACTGCAAAAAAAAAAAAAAGTGGGTGGCAAATGCCCCATTTTTCAGGAGGAATGGACAAGCATGAGTGAATTAATGGCAAAGAAGCTGAAACCTCATGCAGAGGGCTTTAATTCTGCATAAAGCCCCTGTTGCTGCTGCATTTAAATAGTTTTAAAAAGTAAAGTTTATTTATAGAACAGCTTTCAGAGATAAATATCACAAAGTGATTTCACACAAAGTACAATAGCTTTCAAAATACCACATCTGCTCATATTTAAAAACATCCATTCATCTTCTTCCGCTTATCCGGGGTCAGGTCGCGGGGGCAGCAGCCTAAGCAGGGAGACCCAGACTTCCCTCTCCCCAGCCACTTGGGCCAGCTCCTCCGGGGGAATCCCAAGGTGTTCCCAGGCCAGCCGAGAAACATCGTCCCTCCAGCGTGTCCTGGGTCTTCCTCTGGGCCTCCTCCCGGTGGGACGTGCCCAGAACACCTCACCAGGGAGGCGTCCAGGAGGCATCCTCACCAGATGCCCGAGTCACCTCAACTGGCTCCTCTTGACGTGGAGAAGCAGCGGCTCTACTCTGAGTCCCTCAGAACAAAAAAGAAACACATTTTTTTGTTGAGTCCAGAAACAAATATAAAACTGAAAATGATTATTTCTTTTATATACAATCTACTGTACGTGCATCATTTTATTTTTGGACCTATTAAATAGTTATATTCTTTTGTCTTTTCAAAGTCAGCAACTGTTAAAAAAACACAAACTCAAACTTACAAATGTTTGCAAAAAATGATAATATTGTTTTTATCAATTTTTAATTGATCACAAACTTATATGGGTTTACAAATTGAGTGTGGCCTTCAGAGGACTTTCTAAAACTTTAAGTGGCCCTCAGAGAGAAAAGGTTCCCCACCCCTGATCTAAATTATTATCAGTCCAAAGTCTAAGTCATGAGTTTATAAATTTGGGGCAGAGGTGGAAAGAGTACTACTTTAGTAAAAGTACAGTTAGTGTGCTGATATTTTACCTAAGTACAAGTAGAATAATGATGTAAGAATCTAAAGTAAAAATTAAAAGTGGCTCATTAAAAATTTACACAGTAAAAATTAATCAGCTACTTATTTACAGCAAGAGGCAGTCACTAAAGACTGGAGGAGGATAATAATCTCATATTTGTTGTCTTAAATAAAAAGCCTTACAAATCAAAGTGCAATAACCAAACAAAATATGTCCACACAAGACATTTAAAACATTTGGACAGTGTTATTTATCATTTTAGTGCAGACCATCCTCTACTCGTCTGATATCAAACATGTTAAATGAATATAGAATATCGCTGCTATAAAAGCTGTTAAATTACCTCTCCTCTATATTTTAATTACAATTTTGCCTTGTGGCTACAAGTATACACTTTTTGTTCACAAACGCATAAGATCATGGACATAATGTAAAGGGATTGTCTGGTCATGACGGTGTGAGAGAATCCTACATTAGCTGATATGAATAAATAATATGAATGAATAATTAATGTTAATTAATTAATAATTAATATTACCGTTTGTTTAGTTTGTCGCTGTTTCTCATCCGAACAACGCCTATGTAACTGCATGAATGTGTGTGTGCTGAGCGCAGACCATTATGCCAATGGTGCTGAGGCTGCTAGATATATCAGTTCACTGGGAGTTGAGAAACTTTTGGGCTAACTGAACTTGCTCATCAGACGGGTGCCATCAAGAGTAGTTATATGACTGGACCATGCAATGACCTCAGTTTTATTAGAGTTAAGTGCAAGAGACCTCCAGTTCTTTTTCTCTCCTGGAAGTAAGTGGAAAGATGGAGATTTCTCCCTATATTTTTAATCTACCCTTACCATTTTTTTTCCCACTCAGTAACATGCGATTTAAAATGTAAAAAGTAAAAGTAAATCTGTACTAAAAGTACAGATTTGAAAAACTATTCAAAAGTACAAATACACAAAAAATGAATAAATTACATTAATACAAGTAAATGTAATTTGGTACTTTCCGCCTTTGTCCATGAGTAACAGGAGTTCTTCCCTACTGGATTTGTTTTTCTTTCATGGTTCATGAGATCATAATGTTAGGTTTTTCAAGGTTTCTGAATGTAACAGCAGATTTGTGTGTTCAGCGGTTCTGTACAGAGTCGGAGGGGAAGAATGTTCTTCAGTGCCTAAAACAGAACAAGAACAGTGAACTGATGGATCCAAAATGCAAACAGATGATCACCAAGAGACAGATCACCCAGAACACAGGTACATTCACGATTCACATTCACGAGTGTTGGTTCTGAACTCAGCTAACACCAGACTTTACCCTTCAGACTTGGAAAAGTCAAAGATTTGTGTCTCTGGATGTCCAGACTACAGGTTGAACCCGGTTTTGAGGAAGGCCTGTAAAGCTGACATCCCAAAGTTCTGCCAGTCCATCCTGAACAAGGCGACAGCGGACACCGAGCTGGAGGGTCAGGTCATCTCCTGTCTCAAACTCAAATACGCAGACCAGGTCAGAGTCCTGTTATGGATGTTTGACACATTTCTTCACCTCTACGATACACAGGACTCTTATGCACAGTTTCCAGGGTCAATGGTTGGTTCTCTGAACAAATGTTAATTATGTTCACTGTCTCTGTGCTTGTCCCTTGGCATCCTGAGTTAGAGCCAAGAACAGGACTGTTAGAAGGTGTGACTGTGGAGCATTGTTTCTGAGACTGGCAGATCAGTGCTGGTCATGTTCTTGCAAAAAATAAAAATAAACTCCTCACACAAACATCTATGTGGACTCGAGGAGAAAAGGATTTGATTGCTGTCAAAAATCACCAACCTGACCTGAGAGCATGTCATTGTAACAGCATGTGAAGCAGCCATGTTCTTACAGATAATTATATCCACTTGGCTCTGAAATCATTTCCTGCAGAGCATATTTCACTCTTGGTGTGATCAGAACTGCTGACACTGATTTTCAGGGTCCAATCTGAATCTGGAGATCTTTACTGCTACATTAAAAAAAATTTGGTCCAATTGATTTCACTGTTTCATATTAGAGAGTCTGTATTCTTTATTAAAAGCTGCCACTCAACTAGTTCAGTCATTCAGCTGTAAGGAGGGATTCTAGTTTGATGGTGGTTCAGATATTACAATGGCTATATTACTGCTGCAATAGAAAATCCTATTTCTTCAGAAAAATCTTCTCAGTTTATTGTTGCAGTCATGAAGCAGCAAGATCGATGAAAGAAATTTAACATGTGGTCTAAAAAGTCAAACTTGATTGTTGACGCCAAGAGATTTATTTTTATGTGATGATGCAGCTGGTCTAGTGTTATTTGTTGTAAAAATACAAAACATCTGAGTCAGTATGCCTGTTTTTATCAAATCTGAAAGAAAACGGTCACCTGAAAAGAAGCTTGAAACCATTTAGGCCTGAAAGATTCAGAAATATGGATTCTTTGTGTGTGTGTGTGTGTGTTTTGCAGCGCTTGTCTCCTGACTGTGAGGATCAGATCCGGGTCATCTTGCAGGAGTCAGCACTGGACTACAGACTGGACCCTCAGCTGCAGATGCACTGCTCACAGGAGGTCCATGACTTTCTGCTTTCACATTCTGTCACATAGATCAAATTCATCAGTTCAGTTCTTGTTTCACCGTCTGTTTGAAACTAAATCCAGAGATATGTATTTAGTTTGCTGCCTTATATAATGTTGCTTTATACATGTTTAGTCAGGAATGATGGACTGAATGATGTCATGTTGCTTTTACTGTCGACATACTGATGGATCAAGTGTTCCCACCTTCTCTAGTTGTTGGAACTTGAAGCCAGCAAGAACCAATTTACAGAAGCTGTCATATTATATTTTTGGAACCAGGGTTTGAGCTCTAGGGATGTTGGGCTTTAAGTTCTGCCTACTCCCCCGCACACAATCATGGTGTCACATGATTTTCCATTAAGTGAAGTGAAATTTATTTATATAGCACTTTTCCGCAACAAGACAATTCAAAGTGCTTTACAACACAGAAAATACAGAGATACAGAATCAAATATAGCAAATATCATAGAAACATCATAATCAAATATAGATTAATCATGTATAATCTAAATGAAATATAGGATAATCTAAATTAAATCATGAAACTAAACATATCTAAACATGAGCTAAAACAGTCAAAATAGTAGCTAAGATAAACTAAACTGAATGTACAGGAAGGCTAAATAAGCTAACATAAACTGAAACATGGCAATGCTAAGCTAAGGGTACAACATGACTAATAGTGCCAAAAGTCTGCTAAACAGCCAACATAAGAATTACTAAGATAACTAAACTAAAATCAAGATAAAGTTAAAGCTGAACTAAACAACAATTAGGAATCTAACAATATCTAAAATATGAGCTAAGATAAACTAAACTAAACTAAATGTACAGGATGGCTAAATAAGCTAAAACATGACAATACTAAACTAACGGTACAAAAAAACTTTCTAATAGTACCAAAAGGCCCGCTAAACAGCCAACATAAGAATTACTAACTAAAGGAGGGGAGGGAGGGAGTGTGGTGAGAAGGATGAGGTAGAGACAGTGGAAAATTTGTATGTGTGTGTACAGACGGTGGGAAGATGGTGTGGTGTATGTTGTGTTTGTGTGTGTGTTTGCAAAGTCCATAAATCACGTCACAGAGGCCATTGTCTTTGATAATGTGACGGAATGCTTATCAGCCAGCCCAGAGCAGATCCACAGATGTCCTTAGGCAGAGGGGCAAAGCATCTTGTTTACATAAAATCTGGAGAGAAATTAAAGATAGCTGACCAAGGCTAGCAAAGGGAGCCAGAATTCACAAAACAATAATTGTTTTGGGTCAGGCAGACTTGTTTTCTGTCTGCCTTGAAAAGTCTTGCTGATACTTCTCAATGGTGAATTCAAACAGCCAAATTCCAGGTCCATTCCGCCTGATTCGAGCAAGCAACTTTCTCCAAGATGTAACCTATATTATTATTCATGAGTCCTGGAACCGTAATTTAGCCTGTGGTCCTGTAAAAGGATCGCATCCGACTTGCAATTCTGCTCCCGTAACAGTCTGAGTGTAGTTTGCCGAATACATCAAACGAATTTGACGATAAGTCAGGTAACTGCCTAATCCAAACAGCAGAAATCCTGTTATCAAAAACCCAAATATGTAAAGATCTTCCACATATTAAGTATGAAACAGTTAATTACAGCTAAACTTATTAAAACATACAGCAACAAGATAAGGACTAGGATAATCAGGAGTCAACATCTTAAAAGAGAATTTGGTGTGGTTGTGTTTTTAACAAGAACAATGTGATGTTTGTTTACGTGGTGGAAGCGAGACTTAAACCTGGTAAGAACCAGCCAACAGGGAAGCTGATCCCGTTCCAGTCTGAGATCTACCTTTATCAGTGGTGTCCAATCCTCGTCCTTGAGGAACTCATGAAACTAAACATAAAGCATATAAAACGTGCAGGATAGTGGCCCTCCAGGACCAGGACTGGACCCTACTGACCTGTATTAATAGTCTTTGCTTTATACACGTCAGATCAGGAAAATGGAATGATGTTCTGTGTGTTCAGGGTTTCCCCCAGAAAAGAGGCTAAGCCCGGTGGTAGGTCTCACATCAAGGCCAATGAATAACAGAAGAGAACTCTAAAAAACTACCACGCATCATATTAATATTTTCACTACAAAACATGCTTACCGTATTCAGTTTTGTAAAGCCACCCTCTGAATTTCGGCACAACTAACCTCTGTGGTCTACAAACACTCCTTTTTATCGACTGCAGCAGTAATCTCCTTCCGGGAGTTTTGAACAGTTTGATTATCTTTGTCATCTCTCACAGAGGGATCATATAAATGCTGATACAGGCGAACCAGCTCCACTAAAGTAGCAAAATCGTCCATTTTGAATGGAGCAAGGCACGCGCAAACTTAAAAACATTAGGACGTGCACGATCACAAGACAACGGGCGGGGCCTTCGCGCAGGGGCAGGGACAACAGGATTGCATCACTGTTGGCGCGCGCACCCTTGCACGGTGATCAACGCGTGGTGACCTCGCAGTGGGGGTGCGGGTGGAAAAAAACGTGTATAAAAAAAGACATTTATAATAAACAAGCAGAGCTTAGCCTGGCGGCAGCGCAGGGAAAGCCTGGCAGCCCGCCAGGTTTATGATACACTGGGGGAAACCCTGGTGTTATAGAAGAGTGTTAAACGCCAGAGTCACTTTGAATCAGTCAATATAGACTGGAATGTAGCTGTGTGGCCAGCAGGAGGCGGCAATGCTCACATTTTACAAGTGACTGAGGTTAACTAGTCTCAGTATAAAGTACACAAGTGTGTACATGCATACTTGTTAAGTAGACGGGGGCTGATAATCTCAAAGCTCAGCTGACCTCTGCAGTCTGTCCCAGAGCTTTAATTCATTTGGACTGTTTATCCCCTAGAGTTTAATTATTTCCACGTTTGTATAACGAGTATAATAATCATAAAAATGTATTAATACTACTCGGATTAAACACAAGAATCTCTCATCACTGTGAAGAAAACACTGTTTTTGTCTGCTGTTAACAATAAACAGGCTTAGACTTAGAAATGTCTGTAAAACATGGTTCTGTGTGTGTGTGTGTGTGTGTGTGTGTGTGTGTGTCAAGAACAGTAGTACTTGTGGAGACCAAAGCCCAGTCCTAATATAATAGTGACTCATTTTTGGGTTAGTGCTTGGGTTTAAGGCTGAGGTGTGAACCGATTTAGGGTTAGGCTACACAAATAAGTAGAAGTTAATACAGTGACCTAATAAAGATGGAAATAGAAACTTGTTTATGTGTGTGTTCAGATCTCAAGTCTTTGTCCGGAGGAGGCAGCAGCTCAGGAGCAGACAGGACAAGTAGAGGAATGTCTAAAGATCAACCTACTGAAGATCAAACAAGAAGCCTGTAAAAAGGTCAGTATGATCACACGTCTGCTTTTCGATGAATTTAGCTTTATTTCCAAACGGTACCAAACATTGGATGGTCATCATTCAGAGCTGCTTCTCGTCTTTTTCCTCTGGATTTTATTCTTCTAATGTTCTTTCTGCTCCTTCTACTTCTGCAGGAGGTGTTGAACATGCTGAAAGAGAGCAAAGCAGATATATTTGTCGACCCCGTTCTTCACACAGCCTGCGCTCTGGACATCAAACATCACTGTGCTGCCATCCCACCTGGCAGAGGGCGCCGTAAGTCCACACAACCACACACACTCACACACCACAGAGACTCCTGGCAATTTTCTGCTTCCAGTTCCTGGCATTTGTTGGTCTCCATTTCAAGATGATTCAGTAAATCCAGACTGTCACAGAGAGCTTTAGATCCTCTCCATAAAACAGCTGTATTGTACTTTGGACGTGAACTAATACAAGACAAGAGGTATAGTTCAGTAAAAGTATATATTTTTTTCTATCATACAAACTGTTCATGATAATTAAAGCTTGAACTTACTGGTTTATTTATTCACCTGAAGAGTATACCAGGAAGCAAGTTCATCAAGAAAGAACGTTTTCCCTTGAACTGGCTTAACAGTCTAAAATTTCCAAGTTTTCACCACCTTGGATGTTTTTATCCTTTTATTGCTGTCCTAAATCAATCATGGTCAATATAAATTAGCCTTTTTGACCAAAAAATGTACAAAAAACAAAAGACAAACAAACTTAAATGACAAAGTGAAAACTGTTTTCTACAAAGTAATGTCAAATTAAAAAAATATGTAATGTAAAAAAAGTGATTGCATAAATATTTACCCCCTTTTAATGTGACTGTCCTAATTCAACTCAGAGAAAAGATTACCGTATTTTCCGCACTAAAGGGTGCACTGGATTATAAGACGCACTGTCAATGAATGGTCCATTTTCAGACTTTTGTCATATATAAAGCGCTCTGGACTATGAGGCATGTGCACCTCCCAATTTTTGTAACTTAGCGCTGACCGGGCGCACCGCACTGGACGTGTTTGGTGCTCTAGCAGAGCTGGTTTGCCTGTATCAGCATTTATAAGATCCCACTATGAGATATCACAAAGATAATACTGCACCAACGTAAGCTTCAAGTATAAACGCCTACACCGCTCGCTCAGGTCCGCATGCCATGCATGGAGCCCTGTGCGACTACAACTGAGCCTTAATGTTGCAAGCTGTGCAGCTTTGTAGTTTACCAAAGTCGTACTAAAACATTACGACTTCTTACATATATAAGGCGCTCTGGATTATAAGGCGCACTGTCATTTTTTGAGAAAATTTAAGGCCTTTATGTGCGCCTTATAGTCCGGAAAATACGTTATTGAAAAGTGCAAGCCAGGTGTTGGATGCAAAACATCCCCAGGTGTTCTGTTAAATCCATCATCAAGAAATGGAAGGAAAATGGTACTTGTAAATCCACCAAGAGCAGGCTGTCCTAACAGACTGAGTGCGAGTGAAGAAGGAGAACCTGTGAGCTCCCTGAAGGAGTTCCAAGCTATAGCAGGTGAGATTGGAGAGACTGTCCGTACAACTGTTGTCCAGGTTCTTCACCACTTAAAGGCTCATTTATACTCCGCATGAAGTGAAGAAAACTGTTGGAGCTCACGTGGTTGTGAGACGTTCTTTTTTGTATGGACACTTCATACTCCACAAGAACTGCAGCCCCTCCCCACAGCACCAGAACAAATTTCCTGCCGCCCGAGACAGTGCATGCCATTTGGCTTTTGCAAATTTGTCATGAAGACACTGCCACCGTTTCTGACCGACGGTTTACAATAATGAGCGAACTTGGGAATGTGTCCCAATACTGCCCGGCTGAGGCGAACTCCCTCCAGCACAGCTACAGAGAGCTGCTTGTGTCCCATTGCTGTCTCCTCGGTGCACAGTTGTTGTGATATCCAACCAAAACTCACACCAAATTTAAATTTCCGCAGAAAACACCTGATAAAGGCAACATGAAATGTCATTTCAGAACAAACTGTTAATGTGTGAAGTTTAAAGACTTGGATATGAATGTGTTTTTTTTTTCTGAAAGCTGAAGTTTCATTGATTTAAATGTATTTGACTGCATGTGAGTCTGTTAAAAAGTTAAGTTTAAGCAGTTTCAGGTAATCTCACATTAACCAGCTCGCGCGTGTGTGTGCGTGCGCTACTCTTCCTCAGAAATGTCATGTCTGATGGAGGCGCTGCAGGACAAACGTGTTCGTCTGCAGCCAGAATGCAAGAAGAGACTTCAGGATCGCATTGAGATGTGGAGCTACGCTGCCAAGGTACTGGAACCACAGCTCTGATACTACATCAGAAAAATCCTAAAACTGTGGGGAAACCCAGTTTGGTTGGTGTGATGAAGTTGTCACCACTTAAGCTCACACCTCTCTGGGGTAGGGGCTTCTTACTACACACCTTCAGCCCTGAAACTTAGTTTTTTTTTATACTTGTTCAGGAGGTGCTGCACATTCATTCAGTCTCTGCTAGTGGACCTGAGTACAGACTAAACCATCTCCTGAAATGATTTGTTGTTCTGGCTGGGAATCAGCTGGTGTTTAGCTTCAGTTTTGTAAGCTTTTTCTTATTTTGCTTCCCACATCTACAGTAATAAAAATGAAAGATGGTTGGTGAGGTAAAAGGAGGTGGGGCCAGCTGTGACAGATGGCTGTAGGACACTGAAGAGGTTGCTGTCAGTGTTTATCAGAGAAAATAGAAGAAGTTTTGTGAACTTGTGAAGGACATGTTTGTTTGTTTTTTTTCTTTTGTTTTTTTTTGTTTTGTTTCACAATAAGAACCCCCAATCTTTACAGTGTTGTCACACAGTCTTCAAGGAGTTTCCCTTCTGGACAGCTAGATGCTACGAGTACAGGTGATCAGGGAAAATGCTGAATAGACCCTAGTAATTTGAAGACTCTGAAAACAAGCACCTTTTATGACTTTCTTTTGATTTTTTCAAAACACTTCATTTCACCTTTACCAAGTCAGTAAACACATCGTTCTTTAAACTTTTCAGTAAAGTCATTCAGCTCTCAGCATTAATTTCTCTAGTTACTATTTGTTTAGTCATTTGTTTCCATCACAACTTTTGATTCTCCACTTCTCCTGCAGCTTTGAAAAAAAATCCTACAAAAAATACACCAAACGTAGTTTGATCTGGAAAAGTGCTTTGTGACCTTTAGTAACAGCACGTTGTATAGCATAGACAAAAATGGCACAGAAAACTACAAAAAAACTGTCCCCATAGATAACTATTAGAGCCATATTTTGGGATTTATGTGTTTATTTTTATTTGGTATAATACCAGAAAGTCACAGCGGGTGGCATCATGCATTGTTAAATGGAGCGGCAGAAACGTAATGTTATGCATATAACTACTGTTCCCTGAAGGAGAGGAACAAGGTACAACACATGTACTATGTGATATCACGCCCCCGCGTGTCCTGGCTGAAGACGCCCTTAATCACGCCTTTAGGCAAATGACGTGATGACGACAAGTGACAGGCCCCGCCTGCACTATGTAACCGTCTGTCATCACTGTCATTCCCCAGTTCAATAGCCGCTCTTCACCGAGTCCGGCTGAGCAGCGGGGCAGCCAATGTGTTGTACCTCATTCTTCTCCTTCAGGGAGCAGTAGTTATATGCATAACATTACGTTCCCTTTCAGTCAATTCACTTGGTACAACACATGTAGTACGGGACATATACACTTCTGATCAAAATCTTAAGACCAGTCAAAAAATTGCAAGAATTTGCATTTTGCACTCTTGGATCTTAAGAAGGTTCTAAGTAGAGCTTCACAATGTTAAAAGAAGAAATCAGCGTAAGAGACAAAAACGTTTGGGCGGGGAATTAATTGAAAACTGCATTTACACTCAAACATGATTTTTTCAGCTGATCAAAAGTTTAAGACCATAGCTCAAAAAAAACCGAAAACCCCCCAAAACAGAAATTAAAGTGTCAAAAAAAAGGACTCAGTAATGAGTAGCTCCACCGTTCTTGTTGATGACTTCAAACAATCGTTTAGGCATGCTTGATGCCAGTGTTTCCAGGAGGCTAGTGGGAACGTTGCTCCAAGTGTTGAAGATGGCTTCACGAAGGGC
>NC_051440.1:2208671-2245458 GCF_001649575.2 Kryptolebias marmoratus
AAAATGCAAATTCTTGCAATTTTTTGACTGGTCTTAAGATTTTGATCAGGAGTGAATAAACGCCCCGCAGAGCAGCCATCAAACCTGGTTTAATATAGCACACTAGTGCGGCACCTTAGACCCAGCAGAAAGAACAGAGTGAGCCACAGAAGGGGCTGTCACATCCAAACGATAAAACCAAACAAATGCTTTGCAATATTGGGAGCCCCCTGCTGTTTTAAGCTAAAGAAATAGCTTCCACAATCCAGTGGGTGAGTCTCTGTCTCTGTCTAGACAGAGCCTTACCCTTGCCTGGGTTAGCAACACACACAAACAGCTGATCACACAATCTCATGTCTCGTATGCGGTCAACGTAAATGTGCAGTGCACGTAAAGGACACAAGGAATGCAACCTCCTTTGCTCCTCAGATGCAAAAGGAGGTGGGCAAAAGCTTGAGAGCTGATTAGTCATGGAGCTGTAGTCTGCAGGTATAACCTTAGGGAGATACGCTGCGTTTGGTCGCAGAATGACCTTGGAGCCATCAGGTGAAAACTGAATGCAGGAGGGGTTCACTGACAAAGCATGGAGGTCCCCAACCCGCTTTGCAGTTGTCAGAGCATGAAGCAGAGCAACCTTATATGAAAGAAACTTCATATCCACTGACTCCAAAGGTTCAAATGGAGAATCACAGAGAGCCTCAAGAACCACAGTAAGGTCCCAGGGAGGGACACTGGGTTTATTCACAGGTCTCAGTATATGGACACCTTTTAAAAAACACACAGCCAGGGGATGAGCGCCCGGCGTGACCCCAATGAAACCAACATGGCAGGTAGAAATAGCTGCCAGGTAAACTTTTATTGTGGAAAAGGAGAGCCCTTTATCCAACAGCTCCTGCAGGAATGTTAAAACATCCACCATTGAGCACTGAAATGGGACAATGTGCTTGGCTTCACACCACTGCTCAAAGGCTCGCCACTTGTAGGCATATAAGCCTCTAGTAGAGGATGCCCTTGCACTCTGGATTGTCGACACTACAGCGGGGGGAAGACCTTTTAGCTAACAAGCTGGACCTCTCAGCAGGTAGGCATTCAGGTTCCACAGCTCTGGGTGTGGATGAAGAATCTCCCCTCCTGCCTGAGTGAGGAGATCCTGACGGACCGGGAGTTGCCAGGGCTTCGCTGCCAGCAGGCTAATTATCTCTGCATACCATAACTTTGCTGGCCACCGGGGTGCCACCAAAATCAGAGACAAACCCTGTCTGTGCACCCTCTCTAGTAAAGGCAGTATCATTTCCACTGGGGGAAATGCATACAGAAGTACATTGGGCCAGGGGTGGGCTAGTGCATCCACCCCCAGTGGGGCGTTCTGATCCGTTATGGAAAAGAACAGAGGGCAGTGGGTGTTGGCCCTGGTGACAAAGAGATCCACCATTGCTTCGCCAAAAAGACACCATATCTGAGCCACCACTAAAGGGGGGTCTCCAGCGGAATTGTAACTAGTAACCCATAGCAAACGTTTTTTTCTACCCATGGTGAGAGTGCGCATGCGCGCCAGAGAGGGAGCCATGAGGCCAGGCGACTGACCTGCTGTACTGTTAGCGAGGAGGTGCTGCCCTTTATCGTTGTGCGAGAGAGGTGCAGCATATTTCGACTGCCGCCTGCAGTCATTTGATTTACACTTTTTTTTTCTTTCACAAAATGCAGTCTTTATTGAAAGATTTACACAAACATTCTGAACATTTGTGGTGCTTTGACAAACCTTTACAGCACCCAAACTGGGGCCTTTTAGTGCAAACATTGTGTGAGTGGGGAAAATGTGCTTGGGAGACTGTGTGGGGAAAATGCAGCGCCTCTTGGGACTGGGACCTTGACAAAACCAACAGAATGCCTTTTTGGCAGCCGCCGAAAACAGGCGGTCATGTCCCCCTACTCCTGAAACCCCTAAATTCGCAGTCCTGCTGCTAGGAGGACTGTGTTTTCTTCCTCCGAAACGTCGAGTTCCTCTAAAGATTCGGAGGGGGACCTTTGCTCCAAGCTGAGTGGCGGGGAGCTTGGCTGTGGATTTGTGGCTGTACTGGCTGGGAGCTGAGGCTCACGGGCAGCGTCGCTCTCGTCGGTGGAAGTGGTGGTACTGCTGGTTTGCAAGTGCTCGCGCTGGACTTGGGTCTCTTATCACGTCTGGGAATAATACAGTGAAGCGCTTCAGTCTGTTTCTTCCTCAGCTCAAATTTCGCCTGTATGACGTCAAGAGACTGTCCAAACAGCCTGTCAGCCTCCACCGGACCATCCAGGTAGATGGCCCGGTCCCGGTCCAGGACGTCAGAGATAGTCAGCCACAGGTGCCTCTGTGCCACCACCGTTGCTGCTATCCCTCTGCCCAGAGAAAGCGCTGTACAGCGGGACACACGGAGGATGTAATCTGCGGTGACTCTGGCCTCATTCAGGACTGGTACCAGCGGACTGGCCCGCCGGCACCCTGACCCGGCAAAAACTCATCCTCGTCCTCCGACAGACCTTGAACGTCCAGACCGATGTCCAGTACGTCCTCGTCTGCCTGATGAGGGTCCAGTAGAAACTGAGACTGAGCAGCATGTTCTTCATTTCCAGCTAACCCCTCAGCATAATCCATGTGGTTTAGGCTAACACCAACAAAAGCAGTTAAGCTAATTCCAAGCAGCCTTGTGAAACACAGAACTTACTAGCAGCAGCTAGCTAGCCTGACTCGAAGAGGTGTTCCGAGCGAGGTGAAGAGCATAAGAACTAAGGAATGACAGTGATGACGGACGGTTACATAGTGCAGGCCGGGCATGTCACTTGTCGTCTTCACGTCATTTGCCTAAAGGTGTGATTAGGTGTCTTTAGCCAGGACACGCGGGGGCGTGATATCCCATAGTACATGTTTTGTACCGAGTGAAGCGACTGAAAGGGAACAGTTTTTGACCGTTGTCATTGTTTGTTTGCATTGCAACAATTTTGTGAGCTGTTTTTGATTGTCCTAACAGTCAAGTCTGTATGTGTGCAACTTAAAAGATCGCATCTTGTTGGAGAGCGCAAGATCAATAAATGCTCTATAATCATAAGAACCTCTCAAGTGTTCATTCATTGGATCCAGGAGGACGATGTGTCAACTAAGTGCCGGTCAGCAGCCTCTCAGTGGCTTAGGTTTGTTTTGTTTTTTCGTGTTAAGAGCAAGTAACTACAATAACAATGGTATTTAGTTGAAGCTAGTTGTAAAACCCAGCCCTGTTTAGACAGCTCAGACAGGCTTCACAGCAGAAACATCATTCAAGGTTTAAAGGGGTCACAGTTTAAATTATTACAAAGGAAGTCCCAGATTCCTGTTTGGCTTTAGAGAAGAAAGTTGTTGGATGTTTGAATTTCAGGCAGCAGCTGCACTGGCACCCTTCAACATTTCTTGAGAAGTGTTAGAGTTTTTATTAGAATCCTGATCAGTGATACTGAGTAATCTGCAGTTGTTTAATCATTCTGAAGTGAGCCAAAAATCTGGTACTGGTCTGGTCCAGATTAGTGCAGTGAAACCAGTAGTATGTCATCAGAAGTGGCTTTGTGCTCTGACATAATGTTTTTTGTTGGAAAGAAAAAAAAACTGAGCTTAAACTGGTTTCATTGGTTACCCACAGTACTCAATGTAGGCGGAAAAAAGTGCCGGTACGCTGCCACCCCTGATAAATAAACAGGGGCAGCCACTTCATTGTTTTAATTACATAATTTAAATTAAAACAAAAAAATAAAAAGTTGTGTAGAAATCAAAAGTTACTTATGCTTTTATTAATGTATGGTTTTACTCATTTTTTAAGTCATTTTAAACTGCAATAATGTTTGGGGTTTTTTTTCCACTAAAGTTTAAGGAATTACCAGCAGCTGCCGGTTAACCCACCTTAAAGGATGTTAGTTCATGCTACAAAATAATGATTTAATTTGTTTACGATTCCTAACACTCATGACTGACAGCCAAAATAGAAAAATAAAGCAGCTTAAATTACATTAATCCAAAGTGATGAACTAGGGCTGGGCGATATGGCTGAAAACTCTATCATGATATAAGAGTTTCATATCGATTAATATCGATAATTATTGATTTAATTTGTTTTACAGATCAACTGTGCTAACCGGTAGCATGTCCTTTGCTAAATGATAAGCTACTGCGTCCGTTATTGTTTTATAACGTTTAGATGTTTTGTCGTATGGCACTGCTGCTGAGTACCTCTCGATGGTTGTCTGTTCCCGCTTGGGTGTTGTTCCACTGCTGGATGTCGATGCCTGTGGCTGTTTGACGCTGCTGTACTCCAACGGATGAGAGCGGCTGAGGTGGTAAAATTAATTTGTTGTATTGCCAGTCTTGCTAGCAACGACAACCTTGCATAGTTTGCAGACAACATTTGACTGACTCTTGACGGAATTGAAATATCCGAAATACTGCCAAACTGGTGACGTGACTTTTCCTCGCTTATCGACAATTTTCTCACGAGAGGTTTCACTCATTTTTTCCTTCCCTTCACGCTGTTATTTTTTTTAAGCTGTTGCGGAGCACGATGGCGAAAAAGGGAAAAACTACTGCGCATGTCTCCAAACTTTTTTTGGCTGGGCCATGATTGGTTGAAAAGCGGCTGCTTTTCCTCTGCCTACATCCTCCAGAATGCCTTGCAGTTTTGGCTCGGAGATCAGTGAAATTTTCGAACGTTCTATCGACACTGTTTTCTATCGCTATTGAACATGTGTCTATCGCGATAGATATCGTTATCGAATTATCGCCCAGCCCTATGATGAACTTAAAACCATTTTAAAGTTTTTATATAAAACGCTGGAGATCATTGATCAGCAGCACCATTTAATACTTTATTTGCCTGAGAGGCCTTAATGTTTAGGCACTTAAAAACTTAAAGGAATGCTATAGTTTTATTTGAGGCATTTTTCTTTGCAAAAAAATCAGTAGCTTTATTCCCTGCCAGTCAAAGCAGAGGGATTGTTTAACCTTAAAGAAGATGGGAGCTCTGCTCAGAGGCTAAATACTCAGGTGGTGCTCCATCTGATCGCCTTATTTGACCCAGTCAGAAGGAGTATAGAACTGATGTCTTGTGGGTAATGTAGTTTATATCATTCAGCTGTAGCTTGCAATTGGTGACACTGACACTGACACTCAGTACCAGCAGGTTTTTAAAAATTAGAAGTGCCAGTACTGAGTACTGGTCCACTTCGAGCACTGGGTTAAACTGGTCTATGGGGTGTTTAAAATGGATCACCTGTTTTTCAGAGGTTTTATTTTGGAGGAAACCGTTTTTCTTTTTAAAAGCTGCATTTGAAGGAAAACCTCATTCTTGATCTGTACTCTGTGGTTCCTGTTGCTTCCAGGTGGCTCCAGCTGAGGGCTTCTCCGACCTGGCCATGCAGGTGATGACATCACCGTCCAAGAACTACATTCTTACTGTGATCGGTGCAGCTGTGGGCCTGCTCTTCCTCATGGGGATGTTCTGTGGGAGGTTCACCAAACGAGTCACGCAGGAGCTGAAGGATAGGTAGACCCCGCCCCCTCTGCGGTCAGGACATGTCCACAGGGGGAACCTCCCATCCTTCATCCCCTGGTTCTTCCTTTGACCCCCGTCCCACCCCAGCTCAGTCCAAAAACACCGACCTGCAGCCTCCGTACCACTTCAGATCTCTGTCCTCCTCACCACTTTTTTTATCTGCTTTTTTATTGCTGCTGGGGGCTTTTACATGGGAAAGACTTTACCCACAGCCCCAAAAGACAAGAACCCCACCGCACCATCACCCTCCAGGGGTCTATGTCCACTGCCTCTTTATTTTCTTCATCTTTTTTCTCCTTGAGCTCTACTCCAGTGTGCCGATTCTACTAAAGTTTGACTCCACTCTCTCTGTGAATGCAGTACCCCTCATGGAGGAATGGACGGAGGTGTAGTTACAAGTGTTAAAGGTAATATTTCAGAACTGAATGACAGAGAGGTGATGAATGAAACTATATCAAGTGGAAGCTTGATGTACAGAGTAGTTAATGACTCCAATATTTTAACCATCTGTATGTGTGAGTGTGTGAGAAGGAAACTGTCCATGTTGTCTACTGACCATTGTTCTCTAAATTCCCTAAGTTTCTTGGGTTTGTTCAGCCCCCTCCACCATTTTTTTTAAACAAATGTTAGATTTGTGGTTTTTGCCATGGGACTGCCAGGCAGGCGATGCCAACCAACCCGCACCCCAAACACCTTCTTCCCACCATCGAGCCACAAGAAACCTGGAAACCTGAGCAACATGCAGGATCTCAGAGGGGTTATAAAGGAGCTTGTGGGGGGGTCTGTGTTGGGACAAACAACTAAAAAAATATATATTCCCTCCCACTTCCCCTCCAAGATTAAACAAACTGTGAGATGTTTAGATTGACTGTAAAATGATTCTGGTTACTATTTGTTTTTATTTTTAGCCTTATTTATTTGTCTACTAAAGGTCATTGTTTATTTTTTTTGTTTGACTCTTTTGTCTGGTTGCCTTTTTTCCTGCAGTGAGGGCAGAGGAATTTGGAATGTGGGAGCAAAGGTATCATCCTGCCCCAGCAGATATTTTTTTTCTTTTTCCCTCCTGGGGGGCAGTGAATGCCTCTGTGAAGGGGTGCAGACAGAGTTGGCGTGTAAACATGTTGTTAAGTTTTTGAGTTTTTGTTTGGAGGTTGGGGTGGATTTGATGGAACATCAACAATAATTCTTCACCATTTCTCATTAGTCAAATTTTTCCTCATAAAGATGGAAGATGATATTTTCCTGTTACAAAACATTCTGTTACTCAGACGGACAAATCTGTTCTGGTTCTTTTGTCTCAGTACTGTTGCTTTGCCTGCAGCTTGATGCCTGAGCGGAACTCCTGCAGAAGAGCTGCATCTCAAGCTTTTGGGACTTTTTTTAAAAACAAAGAAAAAGTGGAGCTTGATGAAATGTCAGCAGGTCAGAACAGAACCAAACCAGGGTCCCTCCCCTCAGTTTGGTTTCATCCCGTGTACATGTGTACTATAGCTATAAGTCCAAGTTGTGAAGAAAAGCAGTACTGCTGCTTTTGGTTCTTTTTATTAACTGAAGCTCTGTGTAGTTCTAAATGCCCACTCCAGATGTAAATCTTAGCTTTCTTCATTCAACCGCCTTTAATTTTTTTCATCTAATGGGTAGATCTGTTGAAATCAGCGTGTGCCTGATCATTGTCACACTTGAGGGTTCAATTCTGTCCAGAACGTTCCAGAATTACCTTGCTGCAGCTGGCTCAAAGGTCACATTAGTCCAGAACATCCCAGAACGTTTTACTGGAGCTGACAGAGGGTTCACTAATGTCAAGAACATCCGAAAATTATATGCTGCACACAGTGTGAGTTCACTTCTGTCCAGAACGTCCCAGAAACCCCTGCTGCAGACAGTGTGGTTTCATTTCTGTTCAGAACAACCCAAAATCCCCTGGGTCGGCCAGCTGATAGTTCATATCTGTCCAGAATGTCCTAGAATCCCTTGCTATAGCTGGCTGTGGGTTTACTTCTGTCCAGAACTTACCTAAATCCTCTGCTGTAGACAGAGGAGTGTGTGACTGTAATGGACGTGTCCACCTGTTTGTTTCCTCCTTCAGGAAGTTGTGCTCAGGAAGCAGGAAGCTGTGACTCTACAGTTGCCTCTCACTAGAGTGTTACCTGGAACTTTTTGTTTTTATTTTTATTTTTTATTTTTTTGTTATGTTGGTGGTGAGATCTTCAGTTAAAATGTTTTCTGATTAAAATTACAGAGCTTCTGATGGACAGGCTTTTCTTTGTTGTTTCTTGCTCTGTACAGATAAAAAAATTGGACAGTTTGTTAATAAAAATAAAGTGTGCAAGGTTTCTATTCTGTACTCCGTTGTATTTTTGTTCACTTGCAGAGAAGCTTATCTTTTTAATTGATGGCAAAACCCAAACCAGCAAATATCTAATTCAGTGGGTACTGCTAGAGTATTGTGGTGGACACGAGTTGCACCACTGTACAGACCGATAGTTCTGTTCACGGTCATTATAGAAGCCTAAATTCAGTTTAGGTTTGTTTGGACCTTCAGGATGGAGGAAGTTTATATTTCTTGTGATTACTTAAGTTTATTAGGAGAAAAATGACTATTTACTGAATAAAACTTGTCATGCATAGGAACGTGTAATGTTAGACACTACACTAAGGCCCTAGTGGGTTCGCATGTATGATTGTTTGCTGGACAGTTGAGTTTGGGGGTGTGGCTATAGGGCAGAGAGAGTTGGGCAGTTGGAGTGGAGCCACAGTTTTTTGACCTCATTCGTGTTTTTTTTGTTACTCTTTATTGTTTTGTGGATAAGTTATGACTATCGTTTATTTTTTTTTCAAGTAAATGATTGAACTTAATCAAGAGGATCCAGTTTTTCTTTTTTCCGGTCATGATGTGGAAGGAAGGGGAAATACGGAGAGCGTCAAGCTTATGGCTGCATTAATTAGGAACCTACAGTCATAAATCCAGGAGTGTTTTGTAAATGTTATGTACATGTCTTGTAACCATAAATGTTCCAACAGTATGTATGGAAGAATCTGAGGGAGATTTTTTAAGTGTTATTTTTCAACACATATTGCCCCTGTTTTAGGAGGAGGGGAAACACCTTATATCTAAAAAACATTCATGTCAGGTGATCTTTGTCTGTAGAATGAAAGTCTTTAATGTACAGATGTCTTTTTGTGTTAACACACACCTGAATGCTCCAAACTAATTAACCTTCTTCTGTATAGTAGCTCACACCATTTACCCTGCTAACCAGCAAAGTTCCATCCCCACCATTCAGAAAAGCTAACAAGAGAGCACCTTCGACATCTAACATCTAGTCTCCCTAACTTGCTAACTGGCCAAATATGGATCTTTTTCCTAGTTATATTAATATGCCTCAGAAGAAATTAAAGTGCTTTGCGTATTCAACAAGGCTGGCTGCCCCTGCTCACATCTACGTTTGAGTGATTGTGATTTTTTACTTTTCTCCAAGGGGCAGGTATGTATGACAACTACCCAGTGTGTCTCAGCATGTTGCATACTAAGATGGCACTTGCTATAAACAGAAACTTGTCTTGTAGCAGACTTTGCAAGTCTACCCTGGGGAGATGTGTGCCATTCCTGTCAAATTTTAGAAATTTCATTAACAGCCAGGGACCCCCCAACGCTCTTAAGCCAATTACCAAGTTGGAATCCAAGGAAATGGAGGATGACTCCACTTGGTTATCGTGTTGCGATGATATTATCCCATTTGGTTCTATTGAGGAAAATCTGAACAAGTTTATTATGCAGTCAATGTTGCTGGCAGACAACAAGGTATTGCTGGTAGCTTCAGGCAGCTTTTTCGAGGACAAGAGGTAGAGGAGAGGAGACACCTGTCACAACGGACAGAACCACTCTGGCCCGTTTTAAGCTGTGCTGCAAAATGACTGAGTGTCTCAATTTTACATGGCTTGTTTCCCCACCCAAAAACTTCAGACAAGACTTAGCGAATTACTTACATAAGGTATGTTACATTAACCCAGCTGGGAGGTAAGAAAAGTGTGAATAATACATTTGCAGTCATTAAAGGATAAAAATGGATCTCACTTTAGATAAAAGCCTCAATTTTAAAAAAGATCTATTTACTACAAAACTATTGTGTTTCTCAAGGGTAATCTCTATCCATCCATCGATTATCTTCCAGAGTCGGGTTGCGGGGGCAGCATCTTGAGTAGGGAAGCCCAGACATCTCTTCCAGCTCTTCCTAGAGGATTCTAAGGCATTCCCAGGCCAGCTGAGAGACATTTCTAGTGTGTCCTGGGTCTTCCCCGGAGTCTCATTCCATTTGGACATGCCCAGAACACCTCCCCAGGGAGGTGTCTAGGCAGCATCCTTGTCAGATGCATGAACAACCCCAACAGGCTCCTCTCCCTCCTGGATACCAGAATCTCTTACCCTATCTCTAAGGGAGAGCCCAGATACTTTGTGACCGCTTGTAATCAAACCACCCAAAGTTCATGACCATAGGATTATAGACCAACTAGTAAACAGTTTTGCCTTGCTGCTCAGCTTTGACTTCAACACAGCGGAGAAGTACAGCTTGCGCAGAAGCTGCACCAATTTGTCTGTCGATCTCAGGCTCCATTCTTCTCCTCACTCGTGAACAAGACCCCGAGATACTGAAACTTCTCTACTTGAAGCAGCACCTCATTCCCAACCCGGAGAGAGCAGTCTGCCCTTTTCTGAGTAAGGACCATGGCCTCAGATTTAGAGGAGGTGATCCTCATCCCAGCTGCTTCACACTCTGCTGCAAACAGCTCCAGTGAGAGCTGGTGATCACGGCACGATGACACCAACAGGACCACATCATCTGCAAATAGCAGATACTAAATCCTGAGACAACCAAACCAGTTCCCTTCCACCCCGTGGTTGCACTGAGAAATTCTGTCCATAAAAGTCATTAATGTGTGACAATGGGCAGTCTTGGTGAAAGCCAACTCCTAACCTGAAGAGGTCTGACTTACTGCCAGCAATACGAACCGGACTCTTGCACAGTTTGCATAGAGACTGAATGGCCCATAGTAACAGAACCCCAATCCCATACTCACAGAGCATCCCCCACAGAGTACCCTGAGGAACACAGTAAAATGCGTTCTGTAAGTCCACAAAACACATGTACGCTGGTTGGGCAAACTCCCATGCCCTCTTGAGAACCGTAGGGTAAAGAGTTGGTCCAGTGTTCCACAGACGGAACCCACATTGTTCAATTCAATTCAGTTTATTTAGCACCAAGTCCCAACAAAAATTGTCTCAGGGCACTGTACAAAAACATGCACATACATTATAAAAAGCCAATTAGTAAAAGTTTTCCATCTAAGGAAGCCAGCAGATTCCGTTGAATCTTGGAATCTTGTTCCTCCTGAACCAGAGATTTGACAATCAACCAGACTCTCTTCTCCAGCACCCCCTAAACAGACCTTCCTAGAGAGGCTGAGAAGTGTGATTCCCTTATAATTGGAACACACCCTCCTGTCCCTCTTTTTAAAGAGGGCAACCACCACCCCAGTTTCCACCACTGGGATGCAGTTGGAGCTCTGCTGGAGATGTGAGTTGAAGATCTTTCTGACAGGGTTCTTCTGCCAGCTGTTCCCAGCAAATCCTCACTATGCATTTGGGTTTACCCGGTCTGTCCAGCATCTTCTCCTGTCATCTGATCCAACTCACCACCAGGTGGTGATCAAAACAGCTCTGCTCCTCTCTTCCCCTGAGTATCCAAAACATACAGCTGCAGATCGGATGACACGACTACAGCTTAGGGTGTTCTGGTGCCATGTGTTCTTATGCTGGATGTTGTTCAGTATGGCCAGCAGCTTTTCCATGGTCCTCCTCTTAGCTATGGTTCCTACTGAGTTAGGCTCTGTGCTGACAATAGAACCAGCCCTTTTCAAAAATATGCCCAGTCTTTCAAACCACAGGTAATAGGTAAAACACAGGTCACCTTCTCAACACACCAGAGCTCTGTAAAGTGCACTCCAGGTTGGGGATATGGGACTGTGCAGCGTACATATTTAAAACCACAGGGAAGGAAGGGGCTCTTGGGTCGGCAGCACTCTCAGTCAACCTAATTCAAGTTGGCCGTGATCAAGATATCTTGTAATATCACATGAGATTGTACATAAATTTATTTTCAAGGTTTGACCAAAACAGCTACAGCGTTGTCATTTCTCAACATAACATGATCTTAATCTAAAACTGGCATTAAAGGCGGTGGGAGGCATTTTATTCTTGCTGTTTTAGACTGGTTTGACGGTCAACAAGTGATCGGGTTTACTGTTACCATGTTACCATGAAGTATACTGATCAGAAAGAACAACAGGTGTGTTTTCTTCAGAGAAAACAAGCCTGGATTATCTCATGAGGTGATTCGTTTTCACCAGAGGAGATTGAAGATCTTGATGAAAACAGAGTAATATTTCTACACTTGTACAACCATAATTGCTAAGACCCAAGCCAGGGTCAAGTAAAGCAGTTTTACCAGACCATTGTATCAGTGAGGATGATCCGTGACTACTGATTGTAATAAAAACATGATGTTTCTATTTCCTCTGAAGAAATTAATGTAACCCGGACACAGCTGAGCTCACACTTCAGTGTAGTGGAACCTGTTGGTGTTTTCTCTCTGCAGACTTGTGTTACATGACAGTACGTCTTCAGTCGTCTGTTCTCATGTGTGTTCTGTCTGTACTGTGGAGGCTTCAGGCTGCCTCACAAATCCCTGTTAAATTCTTCAGTTCGACACACCAAAACATGTCAAGTTTTCTTAAAGTAAAAGGGACATATTCCACTCAAACATCTAAAAACATTCAAAAATACTCAGTCTACAGATGACATGATGGGGCTGCACAATGGTGTGTGTGTGTGTGTGGGTGGGTTGGAGCTGCTGCCTCACAGTAACAAAGTCCAGGGTTCAACTCCTTGCTAGTCTTCTTTCGTGTGGAGTTTGGTTTCCTCCCACAGTCCAACAAAATACAGGTTAGGTAAACTGCAAATTCAAAACTGACCTTGGATGTGAGTGTATAGTTGCCTGTCTCTGTTAGTCCCATGACACCTGTCTAGGGTCTATTTTCCCCCTTTCCCCCCTTCTCACACATTGACCACTGGAGATAACCAGTGGTAAATTAGACCAAGAGATTGCTTAATCTCTTAGTTGGTGTTTTTACTTCCCCTGAAAAATCAGATTTCTCATTTGAGGAACAATATAGCTGAGCTCTGAAGCAGAGGGTTAAACTTCCAGTTTGGGATCCACCACAGCAGGACCGAGCTTTGGTTCAGAAGCCTTCCAAAACCTTCAGGGGCGACTTCATTCAGACTGCAGAGGGTCAGTGAAGTGAAACTATGTAGTCTTTGGTGCTGCCCAGGCTGCCATGTCAATGAAGATCATTTTTTTAAAAACACACACACAGACAAGGTCAAAGGTTGAGCAAAACATTAAGATCCATGCTCAAATGACCAACCTCATGTAACTCAGAACATTGGCATTTGCAGTGAGTGAATTTGAACCCATGCTTGACATTACAATGTGCCCTCCTCTGCCATTAATAAGTTTGTCATGTTATGATTATAAGAGTCACAGCTGTGAAATGACACTCTGAGTGATCCACCTGCTGCAGCATTGCTAGTCCGGGAGACATGGATGCTTTCTGAGGAAATGAGGTGGTCTCTGTTGTGCTGCTGTGATGCTTTCAGGTACAGCCTGTGAACTGGGACACGGCTCTGGTGGGTAGTCCAGAAAGTGAGTTTAGTAAAAACTTAGACTAAATTAACCTTAAGTTTAGGAAGTTTACTGAGTCTGTCACCATTGTAATAGACTTTGTGAGGTAAACCTGCTCCCTGCAGGTTTTCTCTAAGAAACTCTTCTGGTCCTCTCTCACCTTAAAGCAACCGTCTGACACGAGCTGTTTCTTTTTTTTACATAATCCGACTGATAAAAAGGCAGAATGACTTCATAAAACCTAACATCAGGAGATTGGATATTCTCCTCATTCCCAGATTTTTGTTGTTGTGTGAACTGTTACGGCTTTTCATCAGATTTACTCATTCATCTCAGTAACATTCTCAGACTGCACATATCCAATAAAACACCTCAGGCGTGCTCTCATCAGAACAAAGTGTTCATCACGCTAAGAAAGAATTTACAGAAATAAATCTGCTGGATAAAACATCTCCACAGTAGCCATAAAATAAAAACAAAGAATTTACATTTATTTTGATCTTTGGTAATCCCTACAGGCCAACAAATTCTTTTTTAGCGATAAAACCTTCACTGGAGTTCAAGTTATAAAGTTCTGTTTCTATTACCTGATTCTTTGGTCCAAAGTTTCTATCTCTGTTTTTATTTGTCTTAAAGAGATCATTAAAAACATTTTAACTATTATAACAGCGATGCTGATAATAACAGAATAATCCTGAGATTAAATGGTGTCCATCAGTGTTTAGTGGTTATTTTTTTATTAAAAATCCTACAGATATAAAACATCTGTCCAGAAGTAGGGATGGAAGGAAAATGTAGAATTTATTACACTTTAAAGCTCATAAATCAAACTATTACTGAAAGAATAAACTGTTCAAATCAAACCTGTTGTCACAGAACATAATTTTTGTTTATTTTATTTAAGCAGTTTCTGTCATTAAAATTTTATAAAATCTGTTTGGTATTGAGAATCTTATTTAACAAACATCTTCCTGAAAACATTTTATTTTACAAATCAACATTTTGACCAATAAACCGTTTTAGAGGAACAAATTCAATTTGGGGCTGCGGTCTTATGATCTTGAGGCTGTAGGTTTGAGCCCAGGTTGCGGCAGGAAGGGCATCTGGAGTAAATCGTTTGTGTAAATTTGCTCACTGTGGCGACCGCTGAAGAAGGGAGCAACCAAAAGAACTTACTTATTAGAGGAATATGGTCAATTTAATTTCTATAAATATTTGATTTTTAATATGAATATGAAAAAAACTAATTCTTATCAAAAACTGTCAACGTAAGATAAAGTTCTGGGATAAAGTAAAGAGCTTGTCTGAGCTGTGACATCATCATTGAGTGCCTCTTCAGCTGCTTTTATGTGCAGCAGTTTGGCTTTTAAATGTGCTATATAAATAAATTTGATTTGATGCGTAGAACCACAAAATGGCCGACTTCCTGTTGGATTTAGGTCATACCTCAAGAAACCTTTTTGTGCATCTTGGTGAGTTCTACATGTGCACCAAATTTCAGACCTCTAAGTGAAAGTAGGTCTTTGTGCTGCAAAATAAGTGGCCAATTTTGGCACACCAACTACTGAAACTCCTGTAAGATCTCTGTGAGCATGTTAAAGCCCTCCAAAAAGGCAGTTCATTTGGCATGAGAAGCATTCAAATCGGGCCTTTGTATGATGTGCTACTGGCCTCTGGATCAGGTCACCCTTGTAAAAAAGATCTTGATCTCAATGAGTTTTTAATCTGGTTGAATAAAGGTAATAAACTGAATTGGATTGTTTTGTTTGTAAGTGTTGTCACACTTGATTCCATCTGGTAAACTCTGAGCTGCTGCTTCCTTGCGCTGCAGAGGCCTTTATCACTTAAACACAAAACATTTTCACAGTGAACTGACCATAATGAGTCGCCTGCATTTGAAAAAATATAATAAAATGTCAACTCACAGGTGACTGAAATCATCATCAATGTAGGTTAATCATGTGACTCAAGCTTCAACTTAGTTTTCAGCAGCCTCTGCTGAGTGCTTCATTTACATGGAGTTGGACCCACATTTTAGAATTGCATATGTAGAAAACTACTGGAATAAACAAAATGGCACCATTTGATATAGTTCAGGATAAACAATCATTTCATACTTTGCAATGAGTAACTTCATGAAAAGTGCTAAAGCCTTTAACAAAATAACAATACAGATAAGGATATCATACAAATTTAAAGTGAATATAAATTGATAATCTATTATTCATCAGACTGAGTGATCTGTCCGACATGGTGAATCCCTCTTCATCTTCTCTCCTAGAACATGTAAGGAGAGACAAACAGGGTCACCTTCGTCAGGTAGCGGCCCAGCAGAGTGCTGCGGTCCAGCTCGCTCATCTCTACCTCCGCCTCCAGCGTGGCTGGACCTTTGATGGGAGTCACCAGAAGAAGGGTGCCAGTCTGCCGACCCGAGCGCTGCACGCTGAAGTGACCCCGCCCGCGGCCCCCAGCCAATCCAAACCTCAGTGTGTCGCCCAGCACCCGAGCTGCTGACACACGGAAGAGGACACGAGGGGCAGACATGTTGGAAACCACAGCCAGGAAGTGGAAAGAGATGGAATTTGGAGCCTGGATGCAGGCTTTGTCTTCCAGCATGCATGGGTTCCTCTCACAGCGCCTGAAGAAACACAAAGAGTCAACCAGAGGGCAGAATTTCAGTTTTAAACTCTGTAAGCATTGAAACCTTGGTTACAAGAAGAGAAGCTTCAGTTCAACCTTAAAGTAACAAATTCAGACTTTTTGTATGTTCATTTAACACTATAGATGGAAAATGACCATAAAAAAATCAAAACTTCAAAATGAAATCATGACATGGATGAACTGAGAGCTGGAACTAAGAGAATGTAGTGCTCTAATTTTCAGTGAGAGTTGGCTTTAAACAAATACCAGTCCGTCTTTATGCTGCCTCTGGCCGTTTAAAAGTCACCGATGGAGCAGCCCACATCCCCCACAGACTTGAGCTTTCAGAAATGAAACGAGCATCATGGAACCAAAGGAGGCGCAAAGCAGAATTCAGCTGTGTTGATGCGAAGCGCAACACATTAAATGTGTGACAAATGTCTCACCCGTATCATTTTCAAAACATGACAAATTAACTCAGTTTAGCAATTCTCTTTGTGGTTAACCTTTTTTTTTATTTTACTAAAAGCAAAGTTGCTGTGTGCCATCATTGATATGTTATCAAAATGTGGACATTTCCATTTGTGATAAGAACACACTGGATTATATTTACAGTCACATATGTGGTGCATTCAGAGCTACACCACCCACCTCCACTTCAGACACATCTCTTTGTTCCTCTACCCAGCCTACACTGAAAAACTGAAACAAACAAATTCTGTTACTAAACTAATTAAATACTGGACCCCAGAGACTGAGCGCATGCTGCAGGACTGTTTTGCTCAGACAGAATGTGTTCAGATATGCAGCCACTCTGGAGGACTCGTCTGTCAACATACCGGACTGTACTATGTATGTGTCTGGGTACATTTTCAATTGTGTCAACAGCATCTTTTCATCCATATAGCCAGGAAGTTCTCCAGTCCGAAACTCTACATAAAAAGTCCAATTTTCTACATGCTGATTCCTTTGCATTTAGATCAACCAATGAGGTGGAGTGCAAAACAGCAAAGTATGGACTCCGGAATCACAGCAGCCAAAGGCAGTACAGAAAGAAGCTGGACAGCTTCTGTTTTACTTCTGACTCCAGGCAGTGACTGCTAGGAGTCACCCTCTCTGACTGACTCTTAGACTTTCTGACTGGCAGGTTCCAGTCTGTCAGGCTTGGAAACAACTTCAGCCAGGATTATTATAAACACAGGTACTGCACAGGGATACAACATCATCTCAGTCCTCTACATCCTCTTCACCCATGACTGTGTTGCCTCCCACAGGACAACATCTTCCTAAAGCAGTGGTGTCCAATCCTGGTCCTGGAGGTGCCACTATCCTGCATGTTTTAGATGTTTCTCTGCTTTGACACACCTGATTTGAATGAGTGAGTGACTAAAAGGCTTCTCCAGGACTTGAAGACCTTCTGAAGAAAAGGGGAAACAACTAAAACATGCAGGACAGTGTTCCTTGAGGACCAAGATTGGACACCACTGGTTTAGTATGTCGCCAAAGATCAACTTCTCCAGCTGCATTGTTGAGAGCATCTTGACCAGCACCATCACTGTGTGGCATGATTGCCCTACTTTTATGGACTACAAACGCCTGCAGAGAGTGGTGAAGACTGCTGGAAAGATCATCATGACTCCATTGCCCTCACTGTAGAGCATCTGCTACTACAGAGTCCAAAGGACAGCTGCCTCCTTCCTCACAGACTACCCAGCCCCAGCATAGACTGTTTACACTCCTACCCTCAGGCCAGAGGTACAGAAGTGTGAAATCCAGGACTTCTACACTAAGAAACGTTCTTCCCCACTGCTATCAGATTCCTTAACAGCTGACGGGAATTCATTATCATGGACTACCTTTCGCAACTACACTTGACTGTGTATTCTTTCAGCTTGCACATGAGTAATTGCACACTCTCTGGTGTCTAATGCATAAACAACTAATGTAGCTCACTAATTAGCACAAAATGCACATAGTTATGCAACTGTTTTGATCCAAAGTTACATTCTGCACAAGTTTGTATTGAAACTTTACATTATGTATATTATATATTATTTATATCATATGACAAAAAAAAACGTGAATTAAGTTGACCGATGGGATTCGTTGGAACTGAGTTTAGTTCCTCGTGGGTCTGCTCAACATAGTTGGAAATAAAATATAAGGACTATTTATTTAGTCTGCTGACATATCCATCCATCAATCCGTTCATCACTTTGTGTGGCCATGCTGTGCCATACATTGCTGCCTTTTACTAAATTGTGATTTATTGGTAGGAATAAATCATGAATCTAAAATTGGTAAACGTGTCTAATGTCATCATTTTTGTGGAGCCTGCAAACTGTACAGTTCATGTCAGGGTAAACCTCAGTTTCTGTTTGAGAGCAGATAAATGACAGGCAAAGAAGGGAAGTGGCTCACTCTCAGGTTCAACTCATTGTTTTCAAATTACAGAGCTCTGAGATGAGAGGTTTCTGGTTTTCATTCTTTCCCTGATTCATGTGTTTGTTGTTCCATTGTTGCCTCAGATTCATGATCTTATTCTTGTTTATTTTAAAACAGACAGATTGTTAGCTTCTTATTAAAGTGAAAACTTGTCTCTGTCCTGACCAAAATACTTTTATCATAATCAGACTCAGCATTGGCTCTAGGGGGTACTCCAGACAGTGGGTTTTGTGCAAACCTCCAGTAAGTTAACTTTAAGTTTAGTGAACCTTTAGTTTTATTTTTAAGAAAGAGAGATAAATGAAATTCTGAGCCTATCACCATGGTAATAGGCTCTGTGAAGTTTTCTCTAAGAAACTCTAAGTTTCTACCAGTCCTCTCTCATTTGAAACAAGTGTCTGACACAAGCTGCTCATTTTTAAATAATCTGATAGATATAAATACAGAATTACTTCATAATGTCGATGTCAGAGGTGAATTTTCCAACCTAGGTTGGATTTGCTCTCATTACCAGATTCATGTTGTTGTGTGAACCATTATCGCTTTTCATCAGAATCACTCGTTTATCTCAGTAACATTTTCTGACCGCACATATCCAAGAAAACACTTCAGACATGCTATCTCATCAAAACAAAGTCTGTTCATCATGCTGAGATAGCATGACGCACGTTCCACTGGGAGAAGATGTATTTTACAAACACACGTTCCTGAAAACATTTGTTTTAAATCAAGATTTTGACTAATAATCTTTTTATAGAAATGTGACCCATTTAATTTTGTGGTTATTTGACATTTAATGTAAACGTTAAAAAATCTAAATAATATTAGAAGCCGTCAACATGAATTAATGCTCAGGACAGCCTAAAGATTTTAGCTGAGCTGTGACATTAACTGTGTCTTTGGAAACATGACTATAAACTGACTATGGAAACGTGAACCCCCTCACCAACTTCATAGCTGGTGTATGCACGTTTCTACAGTTATTAGTCCATTGGTATCACTTAGAGTGCGAACTGGGAAACTGTTAATGATGTGCAAGTTATTACTGGACACACCAGAGACACATGATGAATAGCAATACATCACTGTGTGAATAATAAAACTTGCCCAAAGTGGTGCAAAAAATACCTTCAACAGTAGCTTTAGCCTTATTGGAGGATAATCTAATGCAAATGGTGTTATTTTTGGCACACACGTTGCTATAAAAGCACCATGACAGGATGAATATGTTTATATTAGCAGAAAGTATTTTCACTCAGTCAGTATACAAATAATGCAGGATGCCAAATGCAATTACCGTACCCAACAACTGTGGTGAGGTGTCTTGGTTCATCCCATGATTCATTCACTCTATTGAACAGCTGATTGGGAATTCAAGCTGGCAAGTGAGCAAATTAAATAAATTTACTCACTGCTTGGTGAGTAAACAACACTCATCCTGTCTTCTTGGGATCATTACTAGGCAGTGGTGAGTGATCAGTGAATGACTTCCTGTTTTTACTGGTTAAACTACAGTATCAGAGCATTTCACCAAGCCCGAGTGCCTGCGTGTTTGCTGTAGTTGATCTTAATAAACACATGAGTAAAGTGTGATTCTCTTCATTTATTAGAATATTGTGAGCAATCCAAGAAAGTGATGTCTAACATTAACAGATGAGAGTCTGATCCTGCACATAAAATATAAGACTTATCAAGTCTGTTATGATCTGCTGTAACTAACAGGTGTTTTTTTTTTTCCTTCTGTTGTTCCTTATTTGGATTATTTATATATATTAGAAATTCTTACGTTGGCTGTTTAGAGGGCCGTGGTACTGTTAGTTAGAGTTCGTACCTTAGTTTAGTTTAGTCATGTTTAGTTATGTTTAGACCTTAGTTAGTAATTGTTATGTATAGAGGGTCTGGTACCATTTAGAAAGCTCGGTATCATTAGTTTAGCATTCTCATGTTTTAGATTATTTATCCAAACTGTACACTTAGTTTAGTTTATCTTGTTTAGCTTCTGTGTTTCATTGTGTTTAATTGTGTTTCATTATGTTTAATTACTGCTGTAACTTTGTCTGTAATTTTGTTCTTGTGTTGTAAAGCACTTTGAGTCGCCTTGTGCTGAAAAGTGCTATATAAATAAATGTACCTACCTACCTACCTAGACATGATGATGATCGTGCAGAGTGGAGAATCACACCTGCAGGGCATATTTGCATCTATTTTCATATTTAAATAAAGGCGTGTCATGAGAGGAGTGTTGTGCACACTCAGTTTCAAACATTTGGATTTGTTTGTGCATAAGCTGTTTTCTTGATTTAGGCATATGTCAGGTTTCGGTAGGAAATTCACACAAGTTTTGAACATGAGGCCCCAGGTGTCTGTATTTTTACAAATGGGCAGTGTTTTGTGCCCTACTGGTGTAAAACGTCAGTTACTTTGTACAAAATAAAAGTTGCTAATTACACAGTAGGTTTTTGATTTGATGGCTACAAATTGACCAGCACTCCTCTAAAGCATGTGGAAATGGTGTCCATCAGAACTGCTGTGGAAATACGAGTTACAGCAAATATGGCAGCAACTTTGTCCATTTGGTGAGAAAGGAATGAACAGTTCTGTGAAAAGCTACAAGAAGAGTAAAGGACATTTTAGAAGGCAGGACCTCAATGTTTTATATTCTTACATGGGAGACGTCTTGATGAATGTGGCATTTTTCACATTTGGACACTCCACCGTCACACATTGGAAACCACCAAAGGTGTTCACACACAGCTGGTCTGCTGTGCAGTTGTGCATTTGGCTTTCACACTCGTCAGTGTCTGGAAGTGAAAGGTCAAAGGTGAGAGATACAACCAAACGTTCTCCTGCCTGCCCTGTACATGTGGGCTGGTCTCTGAAGCCAACCTGTGCAGCTGCGACCGTCTGAGGCCAGGCTGTACCCGGGTGGACAGATGCAGTAGAAGCTGCCAGGGGTGTTGACGCACTGATGGATGCAGAGCCGACCCGGCTGAGCCAGATGGAAGAGCTGACACTCATCGATATCTGAAGCACATGGAAGAATGTCGGAACTGCACATGATTCACTCTGATGGACACAATCAATTATTCTGACCCGGTTTAGTGCTAACTGTTTGACATTTCACAGACAGAATCAAGATTCCACTCCACAGGTTGTCTTTGTCTCCTTGTGCAGATGTTGTCTCCTTATCTACCTATGCAGATGTTGTTATCTCTTTATCTAACTGTGCAGATGTTGTTATCTCTTTATCTAACTGTGCAGATGTTGTTATCTCTTTTTCTACCTGTGCAGATGTTGGTTCTTTATCTACCTGTGCAGATGTTGTTGTCGCGTCCTGATATAGTGAAACCAACATCACAGGTGCAGCGCATTGAGCCCAGGAAGTGTGTGCAGTTGGATGGTCGGATGGAGGAAGACGGAGAGGAAGATGTTGGAGGGGAAAGTGGAAAAGGTGAAGATGCTGAGGAGGAGGAGGGTGAAAAGGCAGCAGACCCATGGAAGGATGAAGCAGGTGAAGACAGCGAAGCCATGGAGCTGGTGGTGCTGTTCAGGCCTAAATATAATTTAAAAAAAAGGAAAAACAATGCTAAATCTGGGTCTGGGACATCCTGAAACTCGACATTAGTGTTTTACTCACGTCTGCACATCGGCTGCTGACCACTCCACTTCAAAGAGTCCTGACACACCCTGGTTCGTGGGCCAATCAGCTCGTAGCCAGGCTTACACAGGAAGTGGACCTCATGCCCCACATCAAACACTCTGCCCAGTCTGCGACCGTGAGCCGGGGGTTCAGGTTTGGGACAGGATTCTGGTAACAGAGAGGGTTCACAACAGGAAGAACTTCTTTCTTTTGTTTTCTTTATCCATTTATTTGTCATCTGTCCATCCATCCATCCATCCATCCATCCATCCATCTATCCGCTATCCATCTGTCTATCCATCCATCCACTTCTCCCCACACAGGTGAAAGTTTCCAAACCATTTTTGCTCATTTTAAAGACTGCCATGGTGCTGTTGTGCAGAGCGTTGATCTTCTTCCTGAGCGAGCGCAGACCTTGCTGGTATGAAGTCTCATGGAGCTCCAACATTTTCTCCACCTGCCGCAGTGAGTTCAGTAGATCATGAGTGGACGGACACTCCTGAAGGAACAGGAAAGACTTATTACAGGTCAGGTGCAGCTGCTCCACCATGAAATCATATTCCTGATGGTTTTCAGCTATTGGAAAGGAAAGCATCACTAACTGGGTTTACAATTAAATAAAACCTTAAATCTGTTATTTGTTCATTCCTTTAAATCTATATTAAGCAGACACATAGGAAATAAGGTGCTCCAAAGGACAACATCTGCTATGAGCACTAACTAATTGCATGAGGTCTGTTTTTAAAACTTTGCCATTAAATCTTCGTGTCAGTTGAGATCGTATGTTAGCAAAATATCAAATGAATCACTGGACAGATGTTAATAAAATAGATATTAAGGTCAAATTTGGTGTGATAGTAGATGAGAGTCATTCCCAACAATTACTCTAATTGCTAAAATATTGTGCAAGATTGCATCAAATTATTTATAATGGTTTTATACAAGGTTTGACCAAAACGGCTACAATTCCATAATTTCTCAACATAAAATGAGCTTAAACCAAAACTCTTACATGAGATGTGGGCAAAATGCATTCCTTTATGGAATGCTAGGCTTTTAATTCATTTTTTAATTTCAGTAAAACTTAGAATTGTTTTGTTGTTCTCGTGTTTCTGTGTCTTGCTTTGACCTTGTCTTCTTTAGTTTCTCCTCAAACTACATCAACAGTAGATGAACATTATGAAAACAGCTTTAGATTAAAATCCAGTTTCTGATCTAATCAGAGGTACCATGAGCACGCTCACAGAAATATCCATCCAGCGTTTTTCTTTACCCATTTCTCCTTTCCATGTCACTGGTGTCTATCTCCAGCAGTCACTGTGCGAAAAGCAGGGGGACACCCTGGACAGGGTTAAAGTCCATTGCAGAGACACATAAAAACAAACAACCATTCACACTCTCACCCACTGACAATTTAGAGTTTTCAATTAAAACCTAAACTATGTTTTTGGTCTCTGGGAAAAAAACAACGTGCGCATGAGAAGAATATGTAAACTCCACATGGAAAGGTCCCAGCTGGGAGAAGAACTCACAACCTTCTCACTGTGAGGTGACAGCTTCCACCACTGCTCCACTGTGCCAAAACAAAATTGACTTCAAATGCACTTAAACTTGTCTTAATTTACCCATAAAAAAATACCATAACTACAACTGAAATAAATAAAATGTTTCAAAACACCTTTGAAATGTTTTATTTAATTTTACCTTCAAATATTATTAAATATATTAAAATCTTATTTAAAGGGTGCATATAAATTTTTTAAATCTTGGTATAAATGGGTTGCAAGTCCATCACAGTGACACATAGAGACAAACAACCATTCACTCTCACTCACAGGAAAAATTTAGAATCAGTGAATAACCTAACATGCATGTTTTTGGTCTGTGGGAGGAAACCAGAGGGCCTGGAGTAAACCTACACATGCACAGTGAGAACATTCAAGCACCACCCAGAAAGGCCCCAGGCTGGGAGGCAACAGCTCTAACCACTTCTCTACTGTGCCATCCTCACAGAAACATGTGGAGTGTTTTCAGAGACAGGAGGGAGCAAACTATAACCTGGTGCATCTGTAGCATGTTTCAGGTGTGACATAGTTTGATGAAAAGAGCAGCATCATAGCCGTGACAGTTACAACAAAAATAAAAAACAAATAATCTCATCTAAAAGATTTTGAAAAATACTGCAAGCAATTCCAAGATCTTGTATCTTGATTTAAACAAATTAAAGCATTAAAAAAACAAGATTCTTGATTAATTAATAACACTGACTTCAGACTGAACAATGTGAAAAGTTGCACCCTGTCACATATATTGACATGATTCCTTTTTAGACATTGCCCCAAAACTTTCAGTAAATATTGTTTAACAAATGTGCTACCTTATTCAGTGGTTGGGATAAATAGACATCATTTTATTTTTATAAATTACTAATAATAACCTTTACTCAGTCAAAAGATTTTATTACATCACCACTGAAGGCACTTTCTACATGACAACACATTTTTGGGGTTAAAAAGGTATGTGCTGATGTATCAAATTAGCTGGTATTTGATTTATATGTACTTTAAAGCATAAAGTATTTGTTTATTAGGTTGTGCAAAAAATTATTCTGTACCCACTGGAAAATCAAATGTGCTTTGGTCAGACCAGAAATTCAATTTTGCAGTTATCATACAAATAAAAAATAAATTATGAATTCTGGGTATTTTTCCTTGTACATCATCAATGCAGGCACTCAAAATTTAAACTTGCTAACCAGTAAAAAGTGATTTTTGTGGGAATGATTTAGTCCTGAACCTAACTTTGTGAACCACTGGTCCTCAGGGGCATACTTGGGTGGCTGTGGCTCAGTAATTAGAGCAGTTGTCCTCCAATGAGAGAGTTGGCAGTTCAATTCCTAGCAGGAGTTGCATGTTGAAGTGTCCCTGGGCAAGACACTGAATCCTTTATTGCTTACAGTGTGCCCCATCAGTGTATGAATAGAGTTTAAAAAACTGATTTGTCTCCACAGAATGATTTATTTAGATTAGCTTTGTAGAGATTCAGTACTGTATGAATGTGGGTAAATGAGGGCACAGACTGTGTTCTAAAGTGCTGTGAGTGGTCTGATTGGCTAAAAAGGCCATAAGTACATTTGATTTACCATTCCGTTAATTTCAGCAGTTCTTATAAACAAACAAATCCCACTGGACCAACAGAAGCCGCTTCAGACACAGCAGTCATATAAAACATCAAATATAAACAATATTTAATAAATCTGTAATGTGTAATGTAAAGTCAGTTCACAGACAATATAAGGTTCTAAAATCAAAAGTAGTAATTAAATTATTTGGTAAAGTTATTTATTTTGTGACATGGAAACTTCTTTATTTTATTATGGTCAGTAGACTGTACTTTTATAGCACTTTTATAGCCAATTAGGCCATTTCCCCATCCACACACACATTCATACAGTACTCTACTACCTCACTACAAAGCTAATCTTAATAAGTCATTCTATAGATTCTAGTCAGTGCTTTAAACTCCATTCAAACACCAGTGTGGCACACATCACCGGCATTGAGGGGTACAGTGTCTTGCCCAGGGACACTTTGACATGCAGCATACTGGTGAAATCAAACCTCCAGTTGTCTCATTAGAGGACAACTGCTGTAAGCACTGAGCCATAGCCGTCCTGATTATTATTTTCGAATTAATTAAGTGCTAAAAGAAAAGAACAGAGAAAATTTAGGCTATTTAACTGGGTGGCCCTTCCCAAAAGGTGGAAGGGTGAAGGGGTTTTCAGAACCAGAGTAACACCTGGGTGAGAACTGAACCAGGTCCTGCTGCAGACCTCACCCGGCAGAAGGCCTGTTTGTGAAAAGACAGAAGGGTGAAGCTGAGCACTGCTTGTCAGGATAACCTGCATTCAAATGACTTTCTGATGATTTCTGATTCCCTTTACGCTTCAAAAACTGAAATTTGTTTTCTGCATTTGACCCATCACACATGTGAGATACACACAAGTGGAGCAGCAGGTAGCTATTTAAGCACTTTTGTGAACATTTGTGAATTTAAGCTCCAGCTTCTACAGACTTTTGGGACTGATTTTGGGAAAGTGGCTAAAACCTTTAAAAGCAATCTGAACTTGTTTCATGTCTTAAGAGTTGTTCAACAGTAAAAGCTGTCCAGTTGTATTTACTTGTTGTCCAGTTGTATGCTTTGATTCTGTCCTACATTTCCTGTGTGGCTCCAAACCTCTGAATCTGGTATAAAACCGGTGTAATTGAACAAACAGTCTCAAAAACCAATGAAGAGGCACTGCTGTGAAATCCAGGAGCAGTATCGTCCCTCAAATTTAGATTTTTTTATATACTTTTCTCTTCTGGGGTGGCACAGCGGTGCAGTGGCTAGAGCTGTTGCCTCCCAACAAGACGGTTGCAGGATCGCTTCCCAGCCTCGAGCCTTTCTGGGTGCGGTTTGCATGTTCTCCCTGTGCACACCTGTTGTTTGTCTTGTTGGCACCAGCTCCCCATGACCCAAAATGGAGAAGAAGGTAAAAGAAAATGGATGAATGGACTTTTCTCTCCAATATATTAAAGGCCCAGCATTCCTTGAAGGAATGTATATTGCCTGTTGCCTATTATGTCAGAGGTTTACACAAAAACAAAGTTGTAGATGTTTCAGTCAAACTTGTGAAAGACATTATGCACAGTCTCATGTAAAATTTTACACGTGACGTTAGCTCTCAGAGTATGTGTTGTGAATTATTCTCAGCTACTACCACACCAATTTTTAGCTCAGTGTAGTCATAGTTATAGCCGTTCCTGTTTTGCTAAAATTGATTATCTGCGGTAGCCGTCTTGAACTGGATTGGCTCCAAAAATTAATCAGCTTTAGATGTACATCCAATGATTAATTTCCTGAAACTTTCATTAAAATAAGATATTTTACTAACAGACAAACCAGCACGTATACACAAACACATACACAGCAAAAACATTATTGCCCTTTTGTCTATGGTGGTGATCATAAAATTTTTTGTCTAATAGTCTAATAAAATGAGTTTAAATCTGGCAGGGCAGGAGGGCTAACAACAGGAGCAGTTAAACAGACTGGAAACCAGCGAGATACAAAACATCGCCGATTTTTTAGAGCTCCTCAGATTTGGATCAGGTTACCAGCAGAAATTAAAGCTTAACAAATGTCAGAGTTTTTACAGTTTCTTACACTTTAAAATGTGTTTTACCAGAGCAATACTCTATTTGTATATTTATTTTTTCTATTGTGTATCTGTGTGTTTGTGTAAAATGTCTGTGTTTATTTTAGATTTTCTTTTTCCTTTTTTCAATTAGCCTTTGGCTCAAAAATGTTTGTGCAGCTCAACAATTACCTGTTTAACAGTTAACACTGTTTTTATTTGTTTCCTTGATTTATTTATATTAAAATGAAAAGTTTATATCTATGATTGAACTGTCCATAAAACTGTGTATAATGTAAACTTTTTCCTAAAACATCCTGTTTTGATCTCACATGCATGTCGCAGTAACGAGTTTGAGAGTAAATAGATCCTGTGAAGAGTGGGCTTCTGTGCAGTATAAAGAGCCCCGCTTGGGACTCACCAGGACCGGTAAGATCCATTTCAGTCCACCGTTTGGAACTAAGGTCAAAGTTAAAGATAAAAATTTAATAATAACAATTAAATTGAACTTTTAAAAAATATTGGCGAGAAATTTTCTAATGCATGTTAATTTGACCCCTTTAAAGATTTCTCAGTTTTGCAATTTAACTATCTATAAGGACCATAAGTCCTGAGGTTTGCATTCACCTGTACTCACCTGTGCAGATGACCCAACAAACTGATGAAGACTAATCATCGTCGGCATCACAAGGAGCCAAAGAATTCTGATCCTTGATAAAACCTTCATCATTACAGTTAGAAAGTGGCGCCTGGTGACCTCTCAGCTTCTGCTCTAATTCTCCCAAACTGCTGCTCCTTTTTGAGGGTTTGTGCCAAATTTCTCCTCTTACAGCCCTCCTCCTCCTCCTTCTCCTCCACCCACCTCCCACCAGCTGAGCTTTGGGAGGAGGAGGCAGGATAGGAGAGCGCTGCCCACATCTGGAACATGCTATAGCTTCTGTTTTGGACCCATCAGTCTCCACACAAATAGCCCATAAAATTAGAAGGCCCAGTCAGCTGGTTCCCTGTAATCCTCTGCAGTGACACAAAGCAGCTCCATCTCAGAAACTATTTCAGTTTCACTCTATAGCTCAGGAATGTGACTCATGCTTTAATTACACCAGCTATACTCTCACTTTAATTTCTACTCCTTAAAGCTGCTGTCTAACGGTCTGATGTTCTGTGGCTGTTTAATGAGAAGGCAGATATTGGACGGGTCAGGCAGTGGCTGCTGCCCCGCCTGCATTATTCTCTGCCAAACAAAAAGCTGCAGGAGCCAAAGCATTAAAACAGAAACCACTGCAGCAGCTGACAGTTCAAATGTTACAGGACAGAAAGTCAGCTATATGGGCTGAACATGAAGCCACACGAAAGTCACATGAATAATTAAAGGCCTAGCAGTCCTTAAAGAAATGCAGATTACCCATTGGCTTACATCCCAAAGTGAGAAACAATAGAGTTATAGCCATTTTGGTCAAAGTTTGTAGATAACCTTTTTTGCAATCTCATGTGGTCCTGTGAGATTTTGTGAGATATGTTAGTGCCCAGATTATGTGTTGGGAATAACTCTCAGCTACTATCACACCTGATCTGATTTTAGCTCAATATCTGTAAAACTGACTGACTTCTAGCTGTTTTTGTGCTTCCTAAAATCAATTAGCGGCCATTGGCAGCCATCTTGAATCAAAATGAATTCAAAAGCTAATCAGTTGTAAATGTACACTCAGTGATTGTTTTCTGAGAGTTTCAGTATTAAAATAAATGCATTGTTGTTCTGTTCTGTTGCTGTAATTGCTTGTTGCCACCAGAGAGTGCTGCTATAACAGAACAGGGCAGAGGAGACCGTTATGGAGAGACAGAGGACTAGACAGTTTTAGTACACTGCTTGGGGCCAGAATAGAGCTGGTAAATCTGGTTCACTTTATGGACTCAGGTTAATTTAGTCACTCACTAAAGTGGTCCGGTTCACTTAAGTTACTTGAGTCGGTCACGCTGCCCCCTTTATATATATATATATATATATATATATATATATATATATATATATATATATATGCAGTGCCTATAAAAATGTATTCTCCCCTCTTGAATGCTTACAGGGTCAATATAAATTGACTTTCTTTACAATCTTTTTTTAAAGCCCTCTTCAATGCCTTCAATGCCTTGCTCACTTTGAGATGCAATGAAATAAAATTTTTATAGAATAATACCAATTACATTAAAATATGTCATGTAAAATAAGTGAATGCATAAAATTCACCCCCTTTAAAATGACTTTTACTTTTCCATAATCTTTTTTCTGAGTTGAATTTAAAAAGTAAGGGGATGGATAGAAAAATATTTCTAAGGTCCTAAACATCCCCCGGAGTTCTGTTAAATTCATCATCAAGAAATGGAAGGAATGTGGGACGTGTAAATCTACCAAGAGCAGGCTGTCCTCACAGACTGAGTGAACGTGAAGAAGGAGAACCTGTGAGCGCTCTGAAGGAGATCCAAGCTGTAGCAGGTGAGATGGGAGAGACTGAGCTACAACCACTGTTGATCAGGTTCTTCACCAGTCTGAGCTTTATGGTAGGGTGGTGAAGAGAAAACCACTGTTGAAGAAAACTCAGATTAAATCTCATACATCATATTAAATAGAGTTTGGCAAACTCTAGTCGAGATTTTGAATAGGTAAAGTTTAAAATGTTGACATGGAAAAGTACGTCTCAATACCATAAGACCACAAACAGAAAAACAATTAATTTTTTGCAAAGAAAAAAAAACAAACAAAACATTTAGAGTTTAAAAATGATTTCTTCACTTCTCGCTGAGTATAAATCAACCTTTACTCTGGTGAAGAAATCCAGGCAACAGTTGTAGCACAGTCTCTCCCATCACATTCGCTGTTGCTAATTAACCTGATTAGTTGCAGATCGCTCCTCCAGCTGTTTCTTATGTGTACCACTTACTTTTACAGTCTTTTGTTGCCCCATTCCAACGTTTTGGATATACAGTATGTTTCTACATGTTTAAATAGACTTAACGGAGTCTTTGAGCCTTTTCATCACCATTCAGCGTCACAATGTTTTGCAATTTAACAGTTCTTTTCCACACCTCTGAAGGCGATAGAAAAAACTTTTCAACTTGAACCATTTTCCAACCCCAGACCAATGGAATGCAGCAGTTAACATTCTGGCTTTAAAACAAGTAATTAAATAAAATTACCTAACTCATCCTTCAGCTTCTGAAGTACTAGCTGTCGGTACTGTGGCATGGAGAACCAACTAGCCACTAACTGACCCCCCCAACCCCAACACACACCGCAAATAGGCTCCCTAGACTAAAGCACCATAGACTAAACTGTATAATAGCTACACTACAGGAAAAAAAAACAGAGCAGCAAAACTCATATGGAGCAACACTGTTATGCCTAACCATGGAAATTAACATGAGCTCAAAAGCTTTACACCTATTTTTAGCACGTCAGCATTTACCTTTCCATGGTCACACAAATCCTCAACACCAACAACATGATCCTTAACAAAACTCAACTCACCCTTATCCTAATTAGAGTCAAACGTGATTCAGTTCAAACTAGAAGCACTTGGAGAACATCACAGTCCACCTGCGACCCGGAAAGGAGAAGCAGGTAAAGAAAATGGATGGATGGCTCACAGTCCAGTCACTACAGTGGCAGTTCATGTGCAACTTCCATCTCTTCTTTTATATAATGAAATTTTAGGAAAAAATGAAATTTAAAAACAAACCTAAACAAAAGTTTTAACGAAGGGGTCATGTGTGGCCTAGATCTTTGACCCTGTGACCTTGAAATCAATCATCCTTGACCCATGAGGTGTTCAGCTGTGCAGTCTGACATTCCTGCATTACACAGTTGCAGACTTCATTTCAGTTTATTGTAGCACCAAGTCACAACAAAATTTGTCTCAGGGCTCTGTACAAAAACATTCACATACATTATAAAGAGACAATTAGTAAAAGTTATCTATCTAAGAAAGCCAGCAGATTGCGTTGAATCTACACTTCGTCGCAGTCTCCCATCCTGAGCAGCACATTGGTGACATTGGTGAAAGCTCTGCCTCCTGTTCTACTTTTAGAAACTCTCAGAACCACAAGTAAACCTGCAGTCTGAGAAAAAAGTGCTCTGTTAGGAAAATATGGAACAATAAGGTCTTTAGTATAAGATGGAGCTTGATTGGTGAGAGCTTTGTATGTTAGAAGTAAAATTTTAAATTCTTTTCTGAATTTGACAGGAAGCCAATGGAGAGAAAACTGGAGAAATCTTTCTAACTCCTAACTCTCATCAGAATTCTGGCAGCAGCATTTTAGATCAACTGAAGACTTTTAAAAGAGTTTTTTGAGAGTTGCATGTGAAGGGTTCAGATGGGAACTTTCCTCTGACTCCCACTCAGTCGGACAAGTCACACCAAATGTTTTCACAGTAAAAAGATAAAGGTGTGGCTGCATTCACTCTCAATATCAACCACAACAATCTGCTTCACCACACGTTTATCAGCTTCCAGCTGTTAAACAGTTCAGTGTGTGTTTGACAGCTGGTCTCAAGTTCTGTGTGTGAAAATGTCAGAAATCCCTCCCTGATTCTCTAAAGAGAGCGCTGTCTGCTGCAAGTAAGGCACTGACTGTTGCCCCGCCTCCACCCCAGGTGAGCTTTAACTCACGAGAAGGCTTATAGTCTGTAGAGTTCACACGTCAAATAGAGAGGGGTCCTCTGTCTGAACAAACTGTAACATAGTTTTGTTTCATACTTGACCTTTGTCTTGAGGAACTTTGCTGTTTGTTGACTTCCTACTGCAGCACAAAGTTTCATCCCTATGCTGTTTTGTGGTAATCTGCCATCATGTCACCTGTTTTGCTGTTCCTGTCTCCCTAATGGGTTGGCCTGTCAACCACACACAGCTGCAGCTAATCTTCATCAACGGTCTCAAGGATTCTTAAGGCAGTCAGCAGGAGCAGGTCTTTGCTGAAACATTGTTTACTACCGGTAAACAGTCTTGGCCAACTCTCATTTCTCTTGTCTGAGAAATATTGATTTTTTTTTTTTTTTTTTTTTTTTTTGGTTTGTTTGTTTGTGCTCTGTACGTGTTTAGTGTTCCTGAGTCTGCTTCAACACTCAAGCTGCCTGTGTGTGTGAATCCACTGAACCAGATGTATTGTTTTTCGTTTAATTCTCAATTATTGTTTTCAAACTGAATTTGCAACCTAGTCTACTTGTCGCTATATTTGGTATCCTCAACTCTTCTTTAAGACTAAATTCTGCGCAGAAGGATATTATTGCCTTCACATCCTTAATTGCTAAACTTTCTTTATTGTTACACTGGAAGTCGGATAAATGTCCCTCAATATCCTTGTGGGTTAGGGACATAATTTTTTTAAAGCTTGAGAAAATTAAATACACCTTGTGAGGGTGTACATATATAAAATGGCAATGTTTTCTTTCCCATTTCTCAAACTTGGAGGTTTTGCCCAATGATGAAGGTGCCTGTCATCATGATATTTTGTTTTGGTTATGAATATGGGTGTATATATGGCATATGAGGTTTTTTTGTGTGGGTGTGTAGTCTTAAGTGTGCTGAGATGTGAAGGAGGTTGGGGTTTCTTCTTGTTTTTATTTGTTTATTCATTTTTTTTCTTTTCTTTATTTCTTTTCTCATTTTATGGAAAAAATAACAAAAGGGCAGAAGCTAGTGCATTGTATTGCTTATTGTTTTTAATGCACTATTTTGTCACTATTATGTTTTTAAGTGTACCAATGAGTGTATATGTACAATAAGAATTATATATTGTAATCTGTTTGATGAGCTCTAAAAAAATAACAGCTTCTAAAAACTAAACAGGAAGGATGGGTCTGATGCTCTGAACATCGATGATCCTCTGTTGCATCATCTATCAGATGAAATGCTTTCAAATGCGACTGAATGTGAACTGTGACTGAAGTAAATTAGTGTGTGAGTGAACGGGCTGCAGCTCCATGACTCCATCTAGTGGCCTGGTAGGAGTACAGCAGCTCTGCCTCACAATGCTGTCTGACTGCATTCAACTGACACTGAAATAGAGACAAAAGGCCAATCAGTGGAGAAGCAACCAATCATTTTACTTTTGACAGGTCACCCTTTGTAAAAGAGATCTTTTTCTCATTGTTGTTGTTTTTATCTGGTTTAATAAAGGTAATGAGCAGTACAAATGCTGGTGTGGACTCTCAGTCAGCCAGGACATGGTAAATCCAAAAAAAGGTTAAAAGACAAAAACAACAGGATCTTCATTTTTCTGAGGAGCTTTACCAATTTAAAAGGTAGAAAGTATGGAGTTCAAGCTTTTAAACAGATGTTATTCACGTAACCTTGATTCACATGCAGATTACACTCAATTTGCTCACAGTGGAGAGTCATTAGGGTTTTTGTTTGCCTGACTCACAAGAAAAGCTTTGTTCACATGCTTGAAGGTGTTGATTAGAGTGAAACTGACTGGGTATCAGGCTTAATGCTCCATTGTCGGTTTTAGAAAGCTGAAATCTGAAACCTCCTTCTCTGTTTAAAGTTAAATTTTCTCTTTTGACTCAAATTACTTTCTTCACCCACCTCTCAAATTATCTGTCTTCTCCTTTCTAAATTATGAAGATTATTGTCCTCAGAAGAGTGACTTTTATCCCTGAGGTGTAGGTGAACATCTGAGTCCTGTCCTGAAGTTAGGAGCATAGCATGAAACTCTGGAACCTAAACCGTCTTAGTGGGTCCCCACACTGAATCCATTAATACTAAATATGTCATGATTTTTACAAATATGGTAATTGGTTGAGGACCCAAGGATGCAGGCAGCTGATCATGGCAGTGGGCATGCATAAATCCAAAAATATATTAATTCAATGAATGTTGAATGAAATGTCCTGTTATATATCTTCTGTCTTTAGTTGTCTGTGTTTGGTTCATGTCCTGGCTGTCTGCTCCAAGCTGCTGAAATTATCTTCTAAATTTAGTTAGATTTTGAAACAGAAAATCTCAACTGTTGGACACAGCAGGTTTTGATGCACACTATTCCTGTATTGAATAAGATCACGTAAGGTCTAGAGCTAGTAGTATCTGTACCAGTGAGCTAAAACCAGCAGCATATATCCATGGGGCCCAATGAGATTCTATGGAGTTGCCTGCAGTTCTGATCACTGCCGACAGGCGATATGATAAATCTACTGACAAATGCAGGTGGTGAATTCTCCTGCCCCATAACTGCAAATAAGTAAAAGACTGAAAACAAATCACCAAAAAACATTCGAAATTCCATTTTGAAATTGTCAAAATAGTTGAAAAACACATGTCAGGATTTGGGTATCTTTGAGTTTAACTTTCTATTAGGTTTATTGTTTCATGTTCCTTGTGTTCCCTGTGTTTAGTTTATTCTCCAGTGTTTATATGTTTTCTTTTGTTGTTCTGTTCCCTGTGTTCCTTGTGCATCACTCACTCTCCCTCAGTAGTTCTGTCAACCTGCCTCACCACTGTAATGGCAGAATTTATTATAGGGTGACACCTGTTGATAAGTCCTGATTATGTTATGACTTCTATTCAAAGTCCCATGGGTTCTCACAGAATGAACTTGTTTATAGGAGTGATGTTGAACTTTCTGCTCATAGGAACCAGACTGACTTGCTTTTCCCTAACTACTCCTTCTGGTCCAGTATTTCAATATATTTAATAAAAGCGCCTGTGTTGATTTGGGGGGCCAAGAGCTTTGATTCGGAGCTTCCCGATTCGGACCTGGGACTCTGATGTTAATTCTTAATTGTCTTTAGTGTCTTTACTGCTCTCTATATTTTGTGCACAACATATAAATAAACCTGTTTGAATGATTTCATCTAACAGTGCCTGGAAATTGGTTTTCTTTCACAACACTACCTACACCTGTCCCTTTTTTTGTAATCAGTCACCTGTTTCCACTTACTCGTTACCCTCAATTTTTAAAACCTGTTCATCATCATCTGCTATTCACTGGTTCATTGTCATTCTTATGCTCTGTCTGGTTTTCCTTGTGTTTTGTGCTCATGTTCCTCATAGATCTGGATGTAGTTTTGCTGCCCCATCAGCCATTTGCTTTGTTCTATTATTTAAATAAATTAGTTTTTTTAAGCTCCTTGTCTGCCTTCATTTGGATTCAAACTATACCAACCACACCCACTAACCTGACAATGCAGAACAAAACAATACAAAGAAGCTAAGTCATTGAGTAATTTTAATATATTATCCTCATAATTTTATGAGGAACTACTTTAGTTTTTTTTTTTTTCAGCAGGGTTGTGCCCCACCCACTTTTATGAACCGGCCATTACCTGGGTGAGACCGAGTGAACCCATGAAGCTTTTAGCTACTTGGAAGATGATTGCTGAATTGAAACAGGGGACTTTTGGATCAGAGACAACCCTAGGATTGAAAGACAGGAGGGGTCTTAGCTGAGAATGAAGTGATCAACCTTTGATGGACACAGAGACTCATAGTACCTTTGCATCAAAGACATCACTAAGTTTAAAAGACAGGGGGCACACTTTTCCCCTCCTGCCTTTATTCTTCTTAGACTTTAGGATGTGCATCATAAATTCTGGTTCACACCTTCCTGTGACTTTGATTTGTATGAAGAGGAACTAGTCTTTGTTCTGGGTGACACAATCCTTGCTACATATTGAAGATGGTTTGATTTTGGGATAGCTGTTGAGTTTTTTGAGAAAAAATACTGATGGTTGATCTCTCTGTTCATTAACCATTTTAAAGTTTGACATTGAGTTTCTTTTAGCTCATACTGGCCTGATTTATCTTCTCACTGTGATGAGTTCATAATGTTAGCTGCTGGCAGTTTTTTTGTTTGTTTTTTATCATCACATTTTATTTTCATTTTGTATGAGCAGCTGCTTACAAAACTACAGTCAAGTTCTGAATTATGTTTTTATGGCTCTCTGGGTGAATTACATTGTTTACACATAGGAAATTACTTCTATAGTCACATACATAACGAAGATTTGCTGAAATCATAAATACATTCAATACACACACATGCGCACAAACAAAGTTTTACTGAAAGCTAGGAAGACTGAATAATTACACACTGTACCTTAAACTTGTGAGACCTGCTAAACATACATAATTATTCTTTATTTACACTTGTGTTTTTAATATGTGTACATGACATCATTTCATAGTTAAATATGTTTACAGAATGTGTTTAAATCAGTAATATTTCATTTAACCTCTTCCTCCCTCCAGCTCCATCTTTAATGATATTAAAACTTTATTTGAGTAATTTTTGTTAATCCAACCCAACCAACTAATTAAATCAATATCATGTACCATGAACTAACATCCTTTAAGGTGGGTTAACCGGTAGCTGCTGGTAATTCCTTAACTTATGTGACAAAATATTGCAGTTTAAAATGATTAAATTCCTACTTTAATAAAAGAATAAGTAACTTCTGTCTTCCACATAACAGATTTTATTCATTTATTTTTATTTAATAAAGATTTCTAAATATATATATATATATATATATATAAAAAAATTCAAAAATTCCCTTCTCACCCTCCGCGGGTGGTCTTTGTTTCATCCTCTGAGCTCGGGTCCTCTACCAGAGGCCTGGGAGCTTGAGGGTTCT
>NC_051440.1:2246207-2284396 GCF_001649575.2 Kryptolebias marmoratus
GATACTGCGCAGAACCCTCAAGCTCCCAGGCCTCTGGTAGAGGACCCGAGCTCAGAGGATGAAACAAAGACCACCCGCGGAGGGTGAGAAGGGAATTTTTATATATATATATATATATATGACAACAATAAAGCAGCTGCCCCTGTTAACCATTTAAATTCTGTGTTGGACTGAAGCCCCAAATCTCTCCTTTTATTACAGCTCTTTGTTTGGGGACTCAAACAAAAATCCAAACTGGTATTTTTTTTTTTTAATTTTCTTTTTTACGTAGTGAAATGCAATATATAATATTTTAGGCACAACACTCCAGATCTTTTTAAATCTTTGAGTCCAGCAGTTTCACACCACTTGTTTTACTCATTTTCCTCCTACTTTACCAGTGGTTTTAACCATTTATGTGTTTGGCTACAACTAATTTTTACAGATACTGAGCTAAGATTTGGTGAGGTAGTAGCTGACAGTCATTCACAACACATACATTCAAAACTAAGAGTTTATGTTATGGTGGCCATCTTGAAATAGGTCAGCTCCAAAAATTAATTAGCTGTAGATGTACATCCAATGATTAATTTCTAAGAGTTTTGTTAAAATCTGTTTAGTTGTTCGTACAAAATTATGCTAAGAGACCAATGCAGACATGTGCAAAAACAGCCTAAATCTGCAGCGAAAAATAATAAAGAATATACCAGTTTAATGAATGATATTTTCATGCACACAGTGCTTCAATTCAGTCTGTAGAGCCTTATTCCGTGTTAGCATCACATGAAGTGAATCACATGTTGCTGATCGAGGAAAGCTGTTTGTAATGATTCATTAGAGTCAGGAGGACCTTTGACCCCAGGTTTGTTTGCCTGCTGTGCGTGTGTCTGATGAAAACTGGTTAATCAGATTCAGGAGCTGAAGGTGCTCGCCAAAGCAGAGGTAAGGACTGAATTTTCTGAAAAACATTTCATTCAGTTTACAGCTGAAGAGTCACCACAGTGCGAACACTCTGCGAGTCCAGATTTTTTTTTTTTTACCTTTTATTTGTTTACCTTTAGATGCATATTTCAACTCCAAGTCTGAGTCATTTTTTGTTTGATCTTTTCAAAGAATTCTATCCAGTTTTGTTATTTGTCAGCATGACATCTTCATATGAGCTGTGCTTTGATTAAACAATGTTAGTTTATTAACCTAAAAAGATTTATTTCACTTTTTTCTTCATTTTAGCTCAGTTGACACACTTCTCGGTTGTGTGGCATGGCAATCAGTGATATATTATAATGGATTTTGCTACTTTTTAGCTAGCCTCTTGATTATTTTGGTTTTTAGATAGTTTTTTGCTACTTTTAACCTTTTGCTAGCCTTTTTGTTACTGTTGTTTTTTAGCTATTCTATTATTTTTAGCTAGACATTTGCTGTTTTAGCTTTTAGTTTTAGTTTCCTAACAACGTCCTGACTGGTTCATAACATGGTGACTGTGGTGTGTTGTAGTGCTAATTTTGTGACTTTCATTTCTCTGTAGGTGAATTCAAAGATTGTACAGGGGGTGCAGACTGATAGACCTGTTCATCAGAATATGTCAGCAACAGAGAGCAGCCCTCTGAGCACACATGTGTTAAACACCAGTGATGGGGTCCCAGGGGCTAAAATGGCCCTGAGCCTGCACCGCCTGGACTCCAAGCTGATGATCTGGACCATGATCAGTGTTGGGTAGGCTCTGAATTAAAACTCAAAGTTTTTACACTAAAATTGATTATAAATTAACAGAACATGAAAGAGCTTGATTAGTTTAGTTTTTGTCCACATTCATTTTAATGCAGATGTAGGTTTTTAAATTATAAGTTAATATCAGTCTGAGTGGTCCTCCACAGACAATCTTCTTTTGGGCCAAATTCAATTGCTTATATTATTCTGTTTTTGTAAGATATGACTAAGAGCAAAGAAAATTTTAAAAAGTTATATAGACGCTAAGTTACTTAGACAAGTAAGAGACATTTCAGACCATGTTTGACTTTCAGGACAACAAATGAAGACGGCCGCTGTCCCGGACTGATCAGCCAGGAAGCCTTCACCCCCGGCATGTACAAGCTGCGCTTTGAGACCGGTTCATACTGGGAGAGTCTGGGTCAAATCTGCTTCTACCCGTATGTAGAGGTGAGGTTCCCAGAACCACTACAACACAGATAACATGTGACCACTGATGACTCGAGAGGTAAACAAATCTAAAAAACAGGCAGCCTCTGACAAATGTGTGTGTGTGTACTTGTTTTTTGTCCCCTATTTTAGGATATTTTTTGGTATACATACTTACCTTGTCAGGCCCGGCAGTCCTTACGAGAACCAAAGCATGGTCCTAATATGGTGGAACATTATTTTAGGGTTAGGAGAAAGGTTAAGGCCTAAGGTGTGAATTGAGTTTAGGATAGGGTTAGGGTTAGACAGGAACTGGTAATGGTTAGGTTTAGGGTTAGTGTCAGGGTTAGAGTTAGTGTCAGGATTTGGCTACAAAAATGAATAGAAACCGATACAATGTCCCAATCGTTTTTGAAATACAAACTTGTGTGTGTGTTTTCAGGTCGTGTTCACCATCCGGGAGCTGTCCCAGAAGTTACATCTCCCACTGCTGATGAGTCGTTTCTCCTATAGCACCTACAGAGGAAGCTGAAAGCTCCTCTAGCAGCAGACATGGAGCTCTTTGCTGTCTTCTAACCGTCATGGTTTGGACATGTCCAAGTCTAATATTCATGGTTTGGACTTTCCCAGTTTAACAGTCATGGTTAGGATCATTAGGGACCTAAATAGCAAAATGTAACTGAGGTATCATGATGTACAGTTTTTTTTTTTACTTTTTATGGACATAAACAAAATAATGTTTTAATCAATTCTTTAATTTCTTGGAATGATTTATTAACATTTTACAAATGTGTGGTTAACTAACTATACAACAAACAAACTGTCCAAAGTCTTGAAGAATTATTGCAATTTTTTTCTTAATTGGTTTAATGTTAGAAAGTTTTGTACAGTTTTTGAAGCTTAATTTGGGTCCATCTAAAAACCTAAATATTGTTCTGATATACTGCTTAAATCTTTGGTGTGAGTAGTCAACAGGGAGGATAATTGGATACAGAAAGTTATTTATTTACATTATAGAAGTTAACAAAAACAGCTTGACCTTAGTCACAGAAACAGTTGACAAAAGTTGCCAATTTGAATGAAATTCATGCAAATTTAACTAAACTCCTAGATACTTTTCAAATTTTTTCAGATGTTTGTCATGATGAATCCTTACTGTCCTCAAAATAATGAAATGAACAGATTAGAAATCTGCAGGAAAATGACATTAAAGGTGCCCTTAGCATTGAGAAGGTTGGACAGTTTAAAATAGTGACACAAACATTTGAGACTGAACACCAGGCTGGCTCGCCTCCAGAGTTAACATGTTATGAAGATTATTATTCAGGTGGGCAAAGGAATTTCAGGAAATTAATGTGTTAAAAACATAAACACGTGTAATGGGAATGAAAACTATTTGTGAATTGTGGAAAAACACAGAATTAATGTCATCGTGATTTAGTTTAGTTTAGAATGCCTTTCATCTTATCTTATCGGGGTACAGGGGGCCAGGAAGTCTATTGTTACCTCATGCTTTGTTACCTCCTCTTGATCAGTTTTTCTTAACCCTTCTGTTACCCCCCCTGACCCCTCCTCATCCTACAAATGGTATAAGAAGGGGGAGATATCTGTAATGCTTCACACTCACTCTGCTGATGGACCTCAGCTCAGTGATTCTCAGCTATATAGCTTAAATAAATTATCCTAAAACAAACCTCTTCGTTCTCCTCTTTGTTAAAGAAAATTCCACAACACGGTGTAGAATCTTTTTTTTTTTATATAGTACAACCACATTTGGGTCAATTTACAACATCAAACTATTGATTTTTAATGTAAAATTTTAAAGTCTAAGAATGTGAGCTATCATGAAATTAATAAACTAAGAGGTTTGGGGTAAAAACAAGTTGTTTTTTGTGGGTTCTCTTCACAAGAGTAAATTGTAGCTCCACGAGTTAATTTTCTTTTTAATACTAGTTGTGTAATTTTATTTTATACGTCCGCACTCTGTTTACACTCGGCGGACGGAGCCAACCAAGTCTATGGAGCCAACCGCAGTCTGAACCTCAACTTACAAACTGCGCATGTGCTATTTACATCATCTCAGCGAGCGATTTATCTCAGCCAATCAGGTGTAAGAGCACCGTGTTAGACATATTGTTGACCTGCGTGCTGCCTGAGTGTAAAGGAATATAGAAATAAATCTTAACGTTAAATAATTATTTTACATGTGCTGTATTTATAATATGTATTGTGTAGCAACAAGAGAAAAATTTCTAACCTGCTCTATATTTTTTGAACAGTAGTTTTGTTTTTTCTTGTCGTACTTGTTCCGGGTGTTTGAAGGGAAAGCCTCCCTGGTCCTTCCTCCGGTTGACATTCATGCCTTTGCTGTGTAACTGTTTTTATGTGACAAACTTCAGGGAAGAAGGCAGGGTTATTACACTAAAAACTGGTGGTTTTTCACTCAGAAACTGAGCCGGGACCAGAGGGAGCATGTCTCAGTTATTGAGACTCCTCCCGGCTGCTCTGCCTTCCTGTCGGGCCAGCTTAGTCCGGCTCTCTGTGACTGCTACAGGACAGCTCCTCAGAGCAGGGTACCGGAGCTCCAACACTCCGGTATGTGTCTGTCTGTCTGTCTGTCTGTCTGTCTGTCTGTCTCTCTCTCTCTCTCTCACTTGTAACTTACGAGTTAATTCTGTTAATGGTCAGTGTGTAAAATGACATATTTTGTTGTAAGACCAGAAAGAAATTGCAACAAAACCCTATAACTTTTGTATTTACTTTGTTTAGTTTCACCAAGCGAAGCTACTGTTAATAGGCAGGCTAAAGATAAGGATCAGCGTTTCAGTCAAATTAATTAAATCAATCAAATCAATCAATTACTTGTTCTAAGAATCTGAGAATCAGAAACCAACTTCAGAGTCATTTCTATTATAGCTGTTCAGTACTTTTATAGCAGTTGTGTGAAAATGGGATTTTTTGGTCATATTCTGTGGGGTTTTTTTTGTCTTCTCTGCAGTATCTAGGTTTCACAAATATTTATTGATCAGTTTTTATCAGTAAAAAATATCATTTCAGATATTTCTTTATGAATGAGATGTTTTAACAAAGAATCAGAAGCGAATGTGATGCTCAGTTTGGAAAGACTAAATTTTGATTTTCCCGCAGGCATCCTAATTAGTCCTCATTAGTTTAATATGGTTGGTCAGGATGAGTGTTTTTTGTTTGTTTGTTTTTTGTGGTTGTTTTTGAGGTCATAGCTGTTTAAAAGAGACCTCACAGAACACCCTACCTGACTAATAGAAATCTCCACCTGGAAGAAACAAATTTGTGAGGCTTTATGATAATTCATCGTCATTGCAGTATTAGTGAGTGAAGTATTAATATAGCAGAAGACTGCTTGTACTGCAATAAATCATAGGCCAAATATACAATGCCTACACCTGGTTTAGATAATTGTGATGACAGAAGATAGACTGATTGATGGGCAGACCGATTTTAATCGACTGATATTTCTTTTGAAAAACTGTCAATCGCCCTTGTCTGTACATACTTAATCAATTACTAAGTAAGTAAACTTGCTGCAGCAGCTGCTCCAACCAGCTCACTGTAGCCCACCACTTAGTTTTCCAAAAGTGAAAAAACTCTACCATGTATTTTAAAGAGTACAAGTTCTTCAAATGGTTGTTAAATATGTTTATTTAAGTTAAGCAGGTATTGTTGTATTTTGTTCAATGAAAAATACATTTTGACCAGAAAATAAAAATTAGTGTTGTAAAATGGCTCTTGATTTCTAAAGATCACTACTGACTGTAAAAGACAAAACAAAAAACTTTGTATCAGTCGACCTTTAGTGATGACATAAGAGAAAGAGGAGGGAAAATGGGGGTTTATCACAGCTGATATCATCATCTCAATCTTAAACAATAACATCGCACATTACAGGTTTTTCTAATGTCGTGCCACAAGCTCTGATCACACATGCGTTTTCCATGGGCTGATGGCACAGTTCTTTTCCATGTCCTGAGCAACTCAGATATGAAGCCTGAACTTGACAAGTACTGGGAGCTACCAATTCCTGTGACCCATGTGTGTCAAACATATATACGATGGTTTGTGAGCTTGGCTTAAAGTGTCAGTAGTGACCAGATTCAGATGGTGATGCAGGGATTCAGGAAACATCACCTTAATACATGGACTGATCATCACAGCAGGACGGTGGGAGCCTTCCCTTTTCTGAGGATCTTCAGAAAACTTTTAACCAGTCTGAGTCCACCATTCATCATCACAACCTGTCCAATAATAATCAATGCTGTGATAGTGGAAAATCTTATAGAAACGGTGTCACAGTGAACATGATTATAATAAAACTGTTAACAAGATATTAGTCTCTCGCTTCTTCTGGCGAGAGAGGTTTTTTCTTGTTTTGTTTTGTTTTTCCTGACTTGTTTTCTTCTGTCTTGACTGATTTGCATTTTTCTTTAACTGTGGCTGTTTTTGTCTTTTCCTCTTAGAACTGTCGGCTCTTCAGTCGAACTCCCATGAACTTCCTCTCGTGTCGAAAACTGTCAGTTCAGCGACGGCTCTTCTCCACTGAACCCAAAGGTGAAAGCTGCTGGCTCTATAGTTTTTATTTACATGCCGTTTGATCAGAAGAATCCTCATCATCCAAACAGTGGACAGTTACTTAATTTTTACACATATAAGATTAGATTAGATATGAGCTTATTGTTCTGAAAAGAATCAGACTGTTGAGTAGACTCTCAGATCTGCAATCAGTCTAATCATGTGTGTTTCAGATGGGAAGGAAGGACCTGCAGCAGGAGGAGGAAGACCAGGTGGAGGGAAGAAAGGAGCTGGAGGAAAGGACTGGTGGAGTCGAATACAGAAGGTTGGTTAGAACCAAACTGTCTGAAAGGAAAATGGGTACACAATTTGATGTTTTCATTAAAGTTTAATTAGAAAACCTCAGAAACACATGTCACATTTCAATAAACAGTGCAGAGTTGTAAACCACCTCAGCAGTTATTGATGATTACAACACAGGTCCTAACTGTTCTGGGGTCTCATTTATAAAAGATTGTATAGGATTCATATTAAAAGTGTACGTACACCCAAAAAGCAAAAATGGCATATGCCAAAAAACATTCAGATTTATCAAACCATGCCTACGCACACCAGCAAGCAATTTACCTTTATAAATTACACCTGTAACTAAAAGGTCCCGCCTCAGGTTTTGTCCTCCACACGCCCACATTCAATCATAAATGGTCAAAGCAAAGCACCTCATGAATGTGAAGGTGTATTTAAATGAGCCTGCTGATCAATGTTATTTCATGGTTACCAATAGCAACCACAGAGAAGAGAGCAAAGAAACAAAATTTCACAGAGTCAAAAATCGATGTGTTATTGTCCCAAGTCTTGTGGTTCCTTCAAATGAAACTTTCCTAACCTATATTTAGCCAGGCAGATCCCATTGAGATCACAGATCTCTTTTTCAAGTAAAGCTTGGACCTGTAGGCAGCCTAACATGCATGTTTTTAGACTGAGGGAGGAAACCCGAGCAGCTGGAGAAAACCCATACAAACACAAGGAGAACATGCAAACTCCACACAGAAAGACCACAGGTCCAACCCGGGACCTAATGTGTGACATTATTGTTTAAAATTGTGATGACAATATCAGTTGTGACAAACCCACATTCTCCTCACTTTCTCTTCTGTCATCATTGTAGTCTAAACCAGAACTGGGCATCAAAGTCAGCAAGAGTCTGTTAGATTGACCAAACATGTTAACATGCCAAACATGAATTCATAGTACATTAACTACAATGGCCTGTAAAGGAAAAAAAAACATGAATGATTGATTTGATGCAGTCTAGCAATCCATTGTGATATTGATATTGTGCTCTTTGATTTTGCAATAATGATAAATATTGATATTGATATTGATCAGCATTACCATGAACTCTTCTGTAGACCAAACGACTCTAGAGTCAAATATGACGCCATCTTGGACCAAACTGGGTCATGATACAGCAGAACAATGATCCCAAATACAGCAGCTAATCTACAACAGAATGGCTCAAATAGAAAAGAAACAAGGTGCTGCAACAGTCGAGACAGTCCAGAACCTCAACTTGATTGAAATACTGTTAGGGGACCAAAAGAGAGCTGAGCAGAAACCTAAACGAACTGAAGCGAGGGTGGAAAACAGCGTGGGCCAAAATTCCTTCACAACTGTGTAAAAGACTGAAAGTCTTACAGAAAACCACAACTGATAGTTATTGTTGCTCAAAGAGGTTCTACAAGCTGGTGGATCAGGGGGCTGGAACCAGTTTTTCCCTCTCAGCTTTAACATTTTGTTTCTGTTGAAAAAAATAATAGAATGATGGTATCTGTTGAGTGTTTTTGTGCGCTTGAGGTTTTATTTAAATGATTTTTTGAACCTGGAAAAGATTAAATCAGTTTTATGTCCTGATTTAAATAAGTGGAGCTGAAGGAGGATGGACTTTCTTTTTCCCATGTCGGTGTTTTATACACAGACAGGCAATTGGCTGCACTTCTTAGCATCAGCTGAAATTTTCTGTCACTGAACTGACTGATAAAATTCTACCAGTAAGAACGAAGATAAATCAGGATGGAAGTTTTTGTCTCCTCCTGTGCTTCGTCAGTTTAGTATGGATGTTACAGATGCAGATGCAGTGAGGTTTTTGATGGAAAAACCAAAAACCTCCCTAAATGTTGTTGATCAATAACAAGCTAAACCTAGCGTAATGAACAAAATGAGTTCATTACTTTACGAATTCTTAACTCACCATGAAGTGTTGCACAGAGTTGACTTCATCTGTTTTGCCTGTATTATTTGCCAGATGTTTTCCAGATGATTGAGTAAGATTGTCACTAGTCTGTCTGTGCTTGTGTTGGTGTTTAGGGTGACTTTCCCTGGGACGAGAAGGATTTTCGGTACCTCGTGTTGACTGTGACTGGAGTCAGCTCACTTCTTCTCTACCTGTACTTCAGAGACAGCGGCAGAGAGATCAGCTGGAAAGACTTTGTCCACCGCTACCTGGGCAGAGGCTTGGTAAGGAACACTTCTGGAGTTACTTCAAGGTCCTAGGCAATGTCTATGCCTACAGCGAGGCTAAGAAAACTGCTCAGTTTTTATTACTCTTACACTAATATTTGTGTGTTAGAAAATAAGATATGTCAGTAATTTTTCCAACTCCAACCCTTGTAAATGTATGTCTAATAAACTCTTGACTTCAGACTTTCATTTTATTTTATTTTCAAATAAACAAACATTCTGACCTTCATTTAGCTCCATATCCACAGCCCCCTGAGACACTTTCTTAAGCAAATCAGCTAATGGTTCGATATGTTCTCCAGGTGGAGCGGTTGGAGGTCGTCAACAAGCAGTTTGTTCGAGTCATCCTGGTGCCAGGAGCTGACACAGAATCAGTGAGTAGACAGAAGCTACTGAGACTCCTTCATACTGCATTATATCATGTGTGAAAGGACTGGGAAGAACTGTTACATAAATTGATAACAACATACTTTAATAGTTGTTTAAGCAGTTTGTGCTGTTAGTGTATCCTTGTTTGTCATGACAGTTCAACCAGCAGGAGTTGGGGGCATAAGTCTTTTCTGTTGTGATTTTGTGGATCAGAACCTGAAGAGCTTATGAACTGATCCAACATCTGTTTTTATAGAGATGCACTGATTCTGGTTTTGTGGGCCGAGACAGTGATTGTTGTACTGCTTTGACCTGTTACTGACTGTTTGACTTCAGAAATATGATGTTCTTGTACTTGGAAAGTAAATCTTTATAACCTCAGGATTTGATTTGGTTACAATCCAGAGGACTGTGATGCAATTCTAAAACGATTATGGATCAATAATCACACGCCAAACAAAATCTTAAGCAAAGAATCTCTCAGACCTAAAAGAAACAAAATATTTTGCTCTACAATGCAGAATAAAGATTTCGAAAACTAAATGAACAAAGAAATGAGCCAAAATGCTGAGAACAGGGATATAAGATTCTGTGGCGCAGTGGGTGCGCTTCCTTATTTCAGAGTTTTGCTTTTTGCATTCCTCAACATGATGTTATCAACATCAAATGTAATCAATTTTTGACATTTTAGCAAATCAATTCAGAATCATTCATGTTTGCATCAAAATACATCTACATAGATTTTGTTAAAAGAGAAATAAATGATTCTGTCTAATGGCTGTAAACAGGCAGTTGGTATTTAGTAAAACAGAGCTTGCAGTAATGTCTGTCTAAATAATTTATTTCTCTGGATAATCTGAAGTTGTTACTTTCAGTTTCAGTGTTTTATCCAAGATATTAATGTTTTTATTATCTGGTTAAATTTAAAATTTGACTCTATTCATAATGAACATGTTTTAGTAATAAAAATTTCATTCAAAATATAAAAAGGTTATTGAGTTTTCGCTCTCTGTCACTGGAAATAATATCTTCTAGATCAGTGATTTCCAATCCTGGTCCTGGAGGGCCACTATCCTGCATGTTTAGTTGTTTCTCAGCTCTTCAGCAGGTCTTCAAGTTCTGCAGAAGTCTGTTAATCACTCAGTCATTCCAATCAGGTGTGTCAAAGCAGGAAAACAGGTTCATCGACCTGTTAATATTATTGAGTGTATTCTGTATGAAACTCATGTTCGGCTGTGCCATCATAATGTAATCTCTAACATAGGCTGCACACCAGCGGATATAACAAATTTATTTGTGCACAAAACGTTAACAGGAAAAATCTAACTTCTACTGTTTGTACAAACCTGTTTGCGTACAACCAGAAAGTCCCTTTTAAATTTTCATGTTTTGACTTTGCTCACAAATGCAAACATCTGACAGACAAAAATGTATTGTTCATGTTGTCTAGACTAGATTATATGAAACCTGTACAGAAAGTGACTAAAAGTTTGAAGTTCGCTCACAAAAGCTGAAGTATTACTCAAACAACTGTTTTCACATGCCTGCTTATTTCATTCTGTACTCCTGCAGGGCTAATTAATAAAATACAAGAGTCATCACAAAAGCAAACTATTTAAATCAGAGAAAGCAGTTTAACCCTCCTATTGTCCTCAAATATAATAACAAATTTGGTCCTTGGGGTCAATCTGACCCCAGGGATATTTACCTCGTGAAAATGATTTACAGAATGTTGTTGACCATGTTTTTATGATAGGCATTTTGTTTATTTGTTGAATACATAAATAACCCCTTGAAAATCAGTGAGTTGACCTGTACTCTAGCGCCACCATCAGGCCAAACCTTTAAATTAATTCTAATTTAATCTTGAATTTTTCATACAAATCGTCTCAAATTTACTTCTCACGAAGAGCTCGAATGATGACTTGATGTCATCAACATGGCTGACTGCATATCTGGTGGGTCTTGGAACCATTTTGATTATATTATTAGCGCTACGGCTACCCTGCTATTTCCGTGGAGAAAGGGATCATGGTATCGTTCCATTTTTGGAAGAGATCATGTCTTCAGGTGGTTGACAGACAACACTCATTCTCATCAGATGAGAATTTCTCAATATAAGGGTCCTTCTGAACACAGTCCTCTGTCTCAGAGACAATCTCCTCTAAGTCCAAGAGCTGTTCCAAAACATCTTTGACAGTAAACCTTTTCCCAGGAGACATTTTCAAAGAGAGAGCATGCAGATTGCAGTATACTCAGAGCACAATGAGGAATGATTTGGATTGAGGACTGAGATGCAAGCTTTTATATTTATTCCTCCCTGATTTTGCATGAGGGTGGAGTAGTGGTTAGAGCTGTTGCCTCCCAGCAAGAAGGTTGCAGGATCGCTTCTCGGCTTGGGGCCTTTCTGGGTGGAGTTTGCTTGTTCTGTGCAAAGAAAATGGATGGATGGGTGATTTTGCTTGAACTACCAATGTCCTTGCGGGAATACCACACACACACATTTATGCCTATGGTGCGGGAAGTATCAAAATAAATAATAAATAAATAAATAAAACTCAACTCAAACAATTCAAATGTATCAACTGCACCTGCAGATGTGGTCATGTTAGGTCACACACTGACATACAAGTTTTAACAGCTAAAACAGCTTGGGGTCAAATTGACCCCTGAGGACGACCAATGCGTGCAATATGTGTTCAGAACATTGAAAAAATATCATCATGGTAAATGGTAAATGGCTTGCACTTATATAGCGCTTTATCTAGTCCAAGGACCCCAAAGTGCTTTACACTACAATCATTCACCCATTCATCCACACATTCACACACTGATGGCGGTGAGCTACATTGTAGCCACAGCTGCCCTGGGGCGGGCTGACAGAAGTGAGGCTGCCATCACACCGGCGCCACCGAGCCCTCTGACCACCACCAGTAGGCAAGGCAGGTGAAGTGTCTTGCCCAAGGACACAACGGCTGAGACAGCTGGAGCGGGGGCTCGACATGTTACTACCAGGTGCTAGTGCATAAAAACCTAAATAAATAAAAAAAGGAATTCTCCTTTTAAAAGTTAGTTACTTTATGTGATGCGGCATGATTAAATGTACCGTTCTACAAAAGACCCAGTTTGTGGCACAGTGCTAGTACTGAGTTAATTATAAAGACATTTTTGTGGTTGTAATGAAATCGGAGACAACTGTTTAAATTCCTGAACCTTCTCTTGAGACATCATTTTATGATACACATGCTTTCTTTATTCCTCACGCCTTCTAAAACAGTCTCTTCTGCCCTACATTGTCTCAGTGGTGTCCTCTGGTGACAAGAAGTATTAACAGCAACAGAACCAAATAACAATTCATTCAGTATAAACTTAAGAACACAACAAAACTGAAGACATTGTTTATTTTCTTTTTAAAAATGCTGTTAAATTGTTCTGCAGTTTGATGTGCTTTAGTTTCACATGTTCCTGTCCTGTGTGACCTTCAGAGTTTTGTCTGGTTCAACATTGGCAGCGTGGATACGTTTGAGAGGAACCTCGAGGCTGCACACATGGAGCTTGACCTGGAGCCGTCTCATCGAGCTTCTGTTGTCTATAGCACTGAGAGCGACGGGTGAGTGGCATTTACATTACTGATCACAACTCTGGTCCTCAGGGCTCTAAGTTGCAGGACATTGTCCCTGAGGACCAGCATGGGGACCACTAATCAAGCTAAAAATGGCCTCACTATGTGGACTCTTACCATAACACTGTGTAGAGCTGAAATTGATTAGAGGATATATGTTTACCAGACTTGTGTTTACACCTGCCCAGGTCCTTCCTGAGGAGCATGATCCCCACCCTGCTGCTCATAGGCTTCCTGCTCTTCACACTGCGGCGAGGCTTGATGGGAGGAGCTTCCGGCGGTGGACGGAGCCCCTTCAACATGAGTGAGTCCACAGCCAAGATGATGAAGGACAACATTGAGGTGAAGTTTAAGGATGTGGCCGGCTGTGAAGAGGCTAAGTTGGAGATCCTGGAGTTTGTTAACTTCCTGAAGAACCCACAGCAGTACCAGGACCTCGGAGCCAAGATTCCTAAGGTGGTAACTCACAGAGTGAGGGTTGAGTCAGATGTCACTTACTGTCAATGAGGTTAGTTACATGAGGCTGGTGTGTTGTGGTAGGGGGCGGTGCTGTCTGGACCTCCTGGAACAGGAAAGACTCTGCTGGCTAAAGCTACAGCGGGAGAGGCCAACGTTCCCTTCATCACTGTGAATGGCTCTGAGTTTCTGGAGATGTTTGTTGGAGTCGGGCCTGCCAGGGTGAGTGAAAGAAACCCCTCAGCTGTAAGATGTGACACCACTCAGAGACTGAAGGTTTGAGTAAGCTCTGTTCTGTGAAGGTGAGGGACATGTTTGCCATGGCGAGGAAGAACGCGCCCTGCATCCTGTTTATCGATGAGATTGATGCTGTGGGCAGAAAGAGAGGAGGGGGGAACTTTGGAGGTCAGAGTGAACAGGAGAACACCTTGAACCAGCTGCTGGTAGAGATGGATGGTAGGTTGTAGAAAAAAACACAGGTTTATCAAGCTAAATATAGCTACTTTTATCCCCTTCTTCTGTTTTGTTTTGTTTTGTTTTGTTTTGTTTGACTGCAGGTTTTAACACAGCTACTAATGTGGTGGTCCTGGCTGGAACCAACAGGCCTGACATCTTGGATCCTGCACTGATGAGACCTGGACGCTTTGACAGACAGATTTACATTGGTACAGTCACTCCTTACTTTACAGATGTAAAAAAGAACAACAATGTGTTAGTGGTAGTGTGGAAATCTAGTTTGAATTTGTTCTAAATTCAATTCAACCAGGGTCCATCAGAAATCAGACAGGCTAATTTTTGTCAACTAAAGCTACAACCCAAGTTCCTAGACAGTTCAGATGTTGAGGAAAATGTAAATAAAAACAGAATGTAATGAGTTGATAATGATAATTATCCTCATAAAGCCAGATTTTATTCACAAAGTAAACATATTAAATGTTCAAACTAAGAAATTATACGTTTTTTTTTATTGAACAAATAATCTAATTTTGGTTTTGATAACAGCAAAACATCTCAAAAAAGTTGTTCCAGGTCTTTTAACAACAGTCTGTAAACATCTAAGGGTTGAGGAGAGCAACTGCTGCAGGTTTTAGACGGAATGTTGTCCCATTCTGGTCTGATGGAGGATTCTAGCTGTTCAACAGTCCTGGGTCTTTGTTGGATTTTTTGTTTTATGATGCATCAAATGTTTTCATTTGGTGAGAGGTTTGGACAGCAGGCAGATCAGTTCAGTCCCCGGACTCTTATACTAGTGGATGCAGTATGAAGTTTAGCCTTGACATGCTGAAATATGCAAGACCTCTGAAAATGAGGTCTTCTGAATGGGAGCATGGGTTGTTCTAAAACATGTATATACCTTTCTACATTGATGATTTTCCTCTTTAGTAGGACTTGGTGTTCATGGTTTACAAAAGGAATGTCAAATTTAGATTCATCTGATCACAGAACAGTTTTCCACTTTGCCTTAGTCCATTTTAAACGAGCTTTGGGAATTGAAAATTACCCAGTTGTATTTTTGTTTTGTTTTTTAAAAAAAAAGTAAAAGATTTTGGTTTAAACATTTAATTTGTTCTATTGTGAATAACATGGGTTTATGAGATAACCAAATCATGGCATTCTGTTTTTATTAACATTTCACATAATCTCCCAAATTTTTCAAAATTCAAGAAACCAAAAATGGAGCAAGTACACTGAAACAGATTTCAAAGATAATGTTTTTTGAAGAAATTAAAATGATCTCAATGTATATCTGTGTGGAATAAAATTTTAATTAAAGTTTAATATTTTGAAAAGTTTAAAGTTACACAACTGAAAGTGATAGCACACTAGTGGTTAAAAAAAAGAAAAGTATGTAGGAGTCATATGTGAGAAAATGAACAAGAGAACAATTGTGTGAATGCTGAGTAGGCATTCACACAATTATAAAAAAGAACATGAAGAGGAATTATTTATTGTTTATACGAGATATATTCATTAAATATCTTTTTTTTTAAATAGAGTTATAGATTAAAAATCTATATATAGAATGGCATAGAATAATCATTTACGTTTTCCTCAGTGGGCAAATTCATGTGTATCAGTAGGTTATAGAAGCACACAGGACACACAATAAAAATCCACACATTTATACTATATGGCGGCTGTAGGAAAAAACTAAAAAATATGTTAGCCACACAGGGATGCATTAGAGTTGTCCTACTGGCAACTGATCCATCAGATAAATTGACAGAAAGCTTTATGGGCTTGGATTCAGAGGATTCACAGTAAGTCTGTCCCTTGTCTCTTTTCAGGTCCTCCAGACATCAAAGGCAGGGCATCCATTTTCAAAGTCCACCTACGACCAATCAAACTGGATTCCAGTCTGGACAAGGAAGCTCTGGCCAGGAAAATGGCTGCTGCCACTCCAGGATTCACTGGTGTGTAACTTAAGAGTAAAGTTGGATATGGTGTCATTAAATGTCTTTGTACGTTTGTTTCTCTGCTTGTTACAAAGAGACAAACTTTACTGAAACATGTCTCTTTAAACCTGTCAGCTCAGACTTTTCTGTCCCCGTTAAGCCTTCAAGTGTGGTGTCTGTCCACATTCACAGAGCTGTCGATGTGCTTACACTCACACTTTTTGTGTCAGCTGCACCATAGTTGGTTTCAAAAACTTACAGTTCCACTTCAATCCAACAGGAGGCAATAATGTACTTTATTTACAACTGTTTATTCAGAAGAAATTCAATACAGAAATGACCAGGACTTCAGTGAAGTTTTGTGATTCCTTAGTAGGAGTGTGACAAGACGCGTATCTGACAAGAACACAAAGAGATTAATATTTTTAAGGAAAATTTTTTTTTTTTCGACAGACTCTTCGGTCTGATTTCTCATTAATCTCTTCAGACCTTAGAAGAATACTTTAACTATGACCTTTTAGCTTTTCTTTAAAGCTGTGTGACCTTTGAACTTAGGAGGTTCAACTCATTTTCACAAGGAAGTAAAATAAAAAACAATTTTCAGACCAAAATCACTTTTCAACTTGGCAAAAACACTTGTGACGGGTTTTTTTTTTTTTTTTTAATCTCCTAAGATCCAACAAGAGCTTGTTATACAAGATGCCGGTACACCCCTGAGTGATAAATTGTTTGAGTATTTAAACTCTGGATCTCCTTGTTTTTTGTTTGTTCCTTTTCACAACGAGCATTTCTTCTAGTTGTAGTCATACTTGTGGTCTTGTAAGTTGTGTCTTTGATGTTATTGTTTAAATGGGAGTTTTCTCAGTGTGCACAGATTCTGTTGTGATAAAATGTTGGGCTGCACATAGATGGATCTGAAAGACTGCTGAGGAATTGGCACATATGACATCACACAAGCCCCTGAGAGCAGGCAGTTGATCTTAATTTGACTTTTTTTTAACTTGCCTTTACATTTGATTTGATAAAATTGTGGTTAAAGGCAGCATGTTTAGAATCTGTCCTTAAAGCTTTGAAGAAAATTTATATAAAGTAAGTGTTTCTGATCATAGATGAATGTTCTTAATGTTTTATCAGATGAGTGTGAGAATTCTGAAATCTGTTTGTTTCTCTGTGAATGATTCAGGTGCTGATATTGCAAATGTCTGCAATGAGGCGGCTCTGATTGCTGCCAGACACCTGAGTCCTGCCGTCAATGCCAAGCACTTTGAGCAAGCAATAGACCGGGTCATTGGAGGTCAGTGTGCCATAACCGACTGAGCCAGCTCATAACTGCTTCCTATATTTTAATTTTGGCTGCTTTGACATTGAATGATTTTTGTTTTCAGGTTTGGAAAAGAAGACTCAGGTCCTGCAGCCCACAGAGAAGAAGACTGTAGCATATCATGAGGCCGGTCACGCTGTTGTTGGTTGGTTCCTGCAGCATGCTGATCCTCTGCTCAAGGTACTGAGTTTGAACACAGACAGGAATAGTGCATCCACGCTTTGAGGTTTTGTGTGAGGAACAGTGTGCTGTTCTGAGCATGGACCCAGTCCACTGCTCTCAGGGGCTTGTGTGATGTCATATGTGCCAATTCCTCAGCAGTCTTTCAGATCCATCTATGTGCAGCCCAACATTTTATCACAACAGACTCTGTGCACACTGAGAAAACTCCCATTTAAACAATGTCCATGCTCAGACCTCAGAATTCAGTCTTTAGTGTGGTGCGATGGTCTTGCCTTTGCCTTTCCTTAAGAATAAATCGTTACATAATCAACTATGAGTACTTATGTAGGCTATATACATAAGTTATGCTAAATGTATTCAGCTGTAGGCAGTACACACAAAGTTGACATCCATCATAGCAGAAAAACAGTCTTGGTGAGCGGGCTTTATAGTTGCTGGTTAGAAGCTAATAGACTGAGCTGTACTCCCTTGTGTGAAGCAGCAGAATATGTGGCCCGTCCTGGCAAAATGAGTTTGGCTGCAGTGCACAATAAGTGAAAAAATTGATTTTTGCCTTAAATGAGATTTGTATAGAAACAAGTTCATAAAGAAGCAATCCCAGTAACTAAAATAGCATATAATCTTCCCAATCTACCATTAACCTCCTAGGACCTGGTGTCCACATGTGTCGACATCACATTTTGGTAAAGTTAAAGTATTGACAGAGATGATTTGGCAAGTTTTTAATGGGCACAACCCACATACTCAACTCTGCTGCTCAACCCACAAATGTATTTTCTTAAAAAATTGTGGCACCATTTAGGGGAAATAAACCAGCTTTCCAAGGATATAAGATTTATTACCAAGGAGCATTGTTACAACAAAGAAATAATCAACCAAACAAAAGCCTCCTTACCTTTTGTGTTTTCTTAATTTTTTTTTTAACAAAAAGGAGATACTTTTCAGCTTTGGAGTTTTTCAAACTCACTTTCTGTTTGACACACAGCCTGTAGGACAGTATTTACTTTTCAAATGGAATATGACATTTAGATTTTTTTTAATGTTATTGTGAAGTTAGCAGTTGACAAACCCTATTGCCTCACTAGCAAGGCTGGTTTCTTTTTATGTCTTCGCTTTTGGGAAGCATTATTTATCATTTGAAATAAATGGAGAAAGGAAAGTGATTGATTGATAAATAATTGATTTATCCCTAAGGGTAAATTCAATTGTCAAGAAGCTAATTAGAATAATCCATTGTACAACACAGCAAATGAACAAATAGATGATGAGTGGGGTGGGAGGTCTGAAGCAGTAAAGACAAAGTACCTCTTGAACCTCTTAGATCTGCAACTCAGTGAGAGTAGTGGTGCTGACCCTGTACTGAGCCTTGATCCTAAAATGAAGGTACATGCCGAACTGGACATTTATGCGTACTAGTACACCTCCATTAGAAAATAAGAAAAACTTTCCTGAAAAAAAGCTGTTGTGGAATGTGTTGCAGTCAGAATGGATTGATCAAAACAGGAAACATGTCAGCTTCATTCTGTCTGACAGGAACTGAAGTTTAAATCTAATATAAGGGTCACTGTTTCTGAGATTTAGTGCTTTGTGTGCAGGTGTCGATCATCCCGCGAGGAAAGGGTCTGGGTTATGCTCAGTATCTGCCCAGAGAGCAGTACCTTTACACCAAAGAGCAGCTGTTCGACAGGATGTGCATGATGTTGGGAGGACGGGTGGCTGAGGAGGTCTTCTTCAGTCGCATCACCACTGGAGCTCAAGATGACTTGAAGAAGGTCACACAGTCTGCCTACGCTCAGGTTAGAGTCCTTATTCTGTCCAATTCATGCAGGCGCCCTCTGTGTTGTGACCCCTCACTGTGGTCCTGGTTTCAGGTGGTGCAGTTTGGGATGAGTGATAAAGTAGGCCAGGTTTCGTTTGACCTCCCTCGACAGGGTGAGATGGTTTTGGAGAAGCCTTACAGTGAGGCGACAGCCGAGCTAATTGATCAGGAGGTCCGAAGGCTGGTGGATCAAGCATACGAATGCACCTTACAGCTTATCAAGGAGAAGAAGGACATGGTAGAGATGGTGAGACTTTTTTTTTCCACTCCAAATTTATGTTGGAAGTCTACATGTAAACACATATACTCTCCTGGAAACATACACTCTCATTGAGACTTCATACAGTCTATGGGGAATGCGTACACTCTCATTGGGAACATGTACACTCTTATTGATAGTAGATGTTCATTCATGATCTCATCCTCAGGTGGGGAAACGTCTACTGGACAAGGAAGTGCTGGACAAGGCCGACATGGTGGAGCTGCTCGGCGCTCGGCCGTTCCAGGAGAAGTCGACATACGAGGAGTTTGTGGAGGGAACTGGGAGCTTGGAGGAGGATACAAGCCTCCCAGAAGGTCTCAGAGATTGGAACAAGGAGAGAGCAGAGGAGGCTGAGGAAGTGAGTCTGACCTCGGACAAACAGCAGGCCATGTAGAGCCTAGAACACTGATTCATTGAGCTACTGATTCAGAAAAACTTATCTAAAGCTGCATTTGACTTTTTGTTTCTGTTCAAACAAAAAGTGCTGAAATCAGTTAAAATTGAGCAAACCGCAGCTGGTTGGATTATTCCTGAACTGAGTGCAGAATGCACGTATAAACCGTGTGGAAACACTGACTCTTCTTTTTTATGCATTTTAATAAGGAGGGAGATGCCTGTCCTCCTGATAACAGACAACAAACTTCACGTCAGAAATTCTTCTGCTTTCAATATTTTTCTCAGTGAAATGAAACATTTTCCTGTATCTTCAGATTCTTGCAGGAGAAATATTCACCTGCTCCACACAACCTAACAGAGTTTGGATTGATTTTATACATTTTGATGCTGTAAAATACAATTATGTACATTTTGTGCTGTTTTTTTGGGGGGGTGGGAGTGTGTGTGTGTTGTAGGGGGGANGGGGGGGGGGGAGGGGGGGGGGTGTCATGGCTGAGCTCCAGAGCAGAACTTTATTAAATATCATTAAATATCTTCATTTGTCTGAAGTATTTCTAATGAATTTCAACAAAATAATCACCTGAAAATTTTGAAACTAAAAAACGCTTCTTGCTGGTCACTGAAGGTTTATTTTATGGCAGAAAGTTGTTTTATTCTGTGTTTTTATCAGCTTCTCTTTAGACAAGTAGTGCTTTTAAGATTTCTGTAGGCCTTTTGGGTGTGCAAGACTGAATGTTACTGAATGTTATTCCTCTTTTTGTGTTAGTTATCTCTAATCTCCATCAGAACGTGTTTAAGGGAGAGAAGACGTCATAACACAACATTCAAACTTGACAGAGGAGACATGTGGAGACATGCACCACCCCCACCTAATTCCAACCCAGTGTAAAAAATGCAGAAGGAGAATCAAACCAATAAAATTTGTTTGAGTGATATTGAAAAACTTTTTAGCTCTACTCAGTAATAGGATGGTAACAATGAGGTTATAGTTTCCGTGAAAGATATATTTAAGTAATCTAAGCATTGTGAGAGTAAGGAACAGGTGAAGGTATGCTGCTGAGAGAAGAGGAGTGAATGTTTAAAGTAACAAGGCGGAATCTGTGTGAAAATGAGAGAAACCGCTGCCAGGAATAACACTATTGAATCTGGATGACTTTAAGTACATCCAAACCATCCAAAAAAATGGAAAGTGTTTGCCTGTGTGTGTGTGTTTGTCTGTTGTGTTAGGAAATATCTTTTAAACCACTGGACAAATTTTAATGAAATGCTCAGAAATGATTAAATGTAAGTCTACAATCATTCACTTTATGAGTCAACTCAAATCAAGATGGCCACCACAGTTAATCAATATTAGCCAACACATACTCGGAGCATGACTCTTCCATAATGTTTTTTTTAGCATTTGACCAAAATGGCTTTAACTCCATCATTTCTCAACATATGATCTCAGTCTAAAACTCTCTCCTGAAAGGTGGTGGGCGATATGCATCTCTTCAAGGAATGATAGGCTGTTATTTAGAAATATGGACAGGTTCAGCACCTGTTCTTACTAGAAACCTACAGACAGGAAGTCACTGTTACATGAACAGACATATTCTACACCAATGGAAAGATGTCTTCCTGTTTCTCAGTTTCATCTGAAGTTCTGATGCTAATGTTAAAGAACTAAGTTCAAACCTGGAACACAGAGTTTTGCAAAAAGGATATGCCGGTTGATGGATGTAGTTAGCTATGCAAGAATAGGTGATTCAAGTTTCAAAAGGTTTTCTCGACACAACAATCTAAACATCAAGTTCCTGTCTGCCTGTGTACAGTCTGTTTTTGCTTATTTTTGTATGAGTCTCTGCTCGTGTATGACTGCGAATATTCAATTTGCTACCCATAAACTTGGACAATGCAACTATGGAAGCCAAAAAATCCCCCTCCTGCCTACCTCTGCTGTGTTCCTGTTCCACCTTGGCTGCAAAGGTGTCGGAGGCACCAGGGAAGTTGCAGCAATCTTTACATGAGGAATAAAGTTTTTCGAGATCATGTGCTGAAGCACCTTTCCCAGTCCTGGCTGGGTCCAAACAACATCTTAGGCGCATCGTTCTCTGGATCCAGTTTACACTTGCTTGGTTCAGCCCAAGCAAGTTTATGTTGGCGACTGAAACCTGGCAGAGTGTCAGCTAGTTCAGCTGTTTCTCTGAACTTTTACTTCAATGCCCCGAGGACTTCTGAATGGGGAGAAGGAGTAGTGGCTGTTTTTAATAAGTTCACCTGTAAACAACTTTTAATTGAATTTATTCAAGCTTTAACTTCTTACATTTGAGTGGGGTCACTCCCACCTACCTCTCTGTTTACAGACCTCTGAAATATAAGAATTTTATTAACATGTTTGACTTTTTGGCTGAAATTATGCCAAAATATGATTGTTTTAATTGATATTTTAATATTTGCATATCCTGTCCCTCCAATCTGTTGGTCAATGGTGGCTTTTTTAATCATTTAGACTTTTTTTTTTTTTAATCTTGTTCAGTCTGTGTTGGGTTAAACACAGGATCTTGTGTTGTCTTTTGGTTTACTGGTTTTAAACACTGAAATATGTGATGCTGTGTTTACTGATCACTGTCCTGTTGTATTTCAAACCTCTTCCCACTGCAGCCGTATGTCCCCTCCAGATCACACACTGGATACACTGGGGATAATATATGTGAATTTCTGCTGATTTTGTGTAAGTTTACCTACTTAGAAAGAAATGAAGTTTCTAAATTTTATGATAGTTTCATTTTATTAGAGAGAGACAGAATATCAACTATAAATGAAAAACAACACAGAAACAAACTCACATTGCATAAAAGTTATAAAACTATTTTCATGTTATCCATCCATCTTCTCTTGTGTATTTGTCATTGGGTAGTGGAGGCAATAAGTCCAGGAGGGAAACCCAGACATCCCTCTCTCCAGTGACATTCTCCAGCTTCTCCTGGGGGATCCCAGGATGTCTCATGTCAGGAGAGGATTTTCCAGCTTAGCTTGAATTTGCTCTCATTGCCTGTATTTCGATGTTGTGTGAACTGTTATTGCTTTTCATCAGATCCACTCATTTATCTCAGCAACATTCTCCGACCCGACATATCCAATAAATCATCACAACAAAGTTTGCTTATCACGCTGAGAAAGAATTTGCAGACATTAATTTGCTGAATAAAAGATTCCCACAGTCATCATAAAATAAAAACAAATAATTTCCTTTCATTTGGCCCTGCTTTATTTTACACAAGCCTACAACTGCATCAGGATAATATTGTTCCAACGTATAACATATTTCACCTGCAAAAATTCTCCCCACATAAATGGAGTCCGTGTAACACACTGTCCTGATTCTGTGGTCAAAATTGAGAATTTCATTTTATGTTTTTAATCATTTTAAGAAGATGCTGCCTGTAGAACTGCTTTACTGGATTTCTGTTCAGTACATATGATACAGGATCAGTTCTTTATTTCTAACTAATGGTGATAATAATTTAAAAATTCCTGAGAATAATTGGTGTTCATTAGTTTTTAATGGTGATTATATAAAAAGTCCTACAGATATGAAACATCTGCCCAGAGGCAGGCAGGGACCTAAAATGTAGAATTTTTACAAACTCATAAATCAAAATATCAATTAAAGGATAAACTGTTGGAATCAAACCTGTCGTCACTGAACATCATTTTTTGTTTGTTTTACTGAAACAATTTTTGTAATAACTATTTCTAATAATTTTGACTTCAAATAAATGTGAAAAATGTAATTGTAGATAAAAACTGCTACAATGAATCTGGGCAGGGCAGCCTGAGGTTGTATATTCGTTTCTGCATTGATGGAGCCTTTCCAGATGTGTAAGATGCTCATGCTAGAGGTACTAATGCACCCCCATACCATGAGAGAGGCAGGCTTTTCAACTGTGCGCTGATAACAGGCTGGATGGTTCCTCTCCGCTCCTCTTTAGTACTAGGGGTGTAATGTTACACCAAAGTCAAGGTTCAGTACATACCTCAGTATTGTACTTGAACCAATCTCTCAGAGTTCTGTTGTCGCTCTCACACATAAAAAAACACATTTAAAATGTATTCATTTGTCTTCTTTAAATTCCAGCCTCTGTTTCTCCTGTTTTAGGAATTTGTCCTGGTTTACATCCAGCAGAGAAGGACCATTGACAGCAGCAGATTGGCAGAGAGCAAAACAAAGGACAGGCTGATGGATGACGCTTTGCCACACTCTTTAGCATTCTCCTGGTAAACAAAACACAGAAACCCAACATTTACCCTGAGCAGGGATTCTGTCATTACTTATCATCCACTGCCATGAAAGGCAAGGGCTTGTGATTATCTCAGAACATGTATCTGTCTGTTGTTCGCAAAATATTTCTTGAGCCAGTGGATGGATTTTAATGAAACTCAGAAAGTAATCACTGGATTTACATCCACCTGATTCAAGATGGCCACTACAGCTAACTGATTTTAGCAAACACAGAAATGGCTCTAACTCAGTCAGTTTTACATATATTGAGCTAAAGTTTGGTGTGACAGTAGCTGATAGTCGGATCTGAACTATATTTGAGTACTAATCTAACTCTTTGGAAGCAATATATAATACAGCTTGGAATATACCTAGTACCCTTTATGTATCTGGTACCAGCAGGGTAAGTCCCTTCATAATACAGCCTGGTCCCCGTAGGTACCTGATAAGTATTTGGTAAGTACCAGGTACATACTGGGTGGTATGTACCATACATACATTATGTATGTATGTATGTATTATGTATTGCTATTTAATTTTTATTTAAGGCCTGAGCATACAAGATGGTGGGCATTTAGCATTTCTACAAGAAATGCTAGTTTCATTTTTATTTTATTTTACTGTTTTTCTCCATTTCCCACCACAGAATCAAATGTTTGTTTCTGAGCCATCTCTGTTCTGTATCTTTACTGTTATTGTCAAATGTTTAGTGAAATTTGATGACCCCACACTAACCTTTGGGTGGTAGGCATGGCAGGACTCTGGGCGCCGCCGGGCCTTCTGGGACTTCATCCTGTTGCACTTCACAGTAGCGTTATGTTCACAGACATTAAGGAAGACAGACTGCTGACAACTAGGTGAAAAACGTGACAGAGTACTGATAGAAGATGTTAGACTGGATCAAAGAAAACCTGCCTCAAGAATCACATGACCTCTGCTGTGTTGTCCTTCTGGACTCTGTGTGGACTGGACAGCAGGGACTGATCCAGTGGGAATGTTCTCTCTGCTGTAATTGTAAGTGTCCACCAGGTGACAGTCTGGTTGAACAAGTGAAGGATATATTTAATCTCTTTGGGCTCCAGCAGGATGGGTCCAAATTGACGAGAGCAGTCACAGTCGGCTTGGGTCACAACTAGAACCAAGTTACTGTTAGGAATTTGCTGCACCACGAACATCCTGCAACACAATCCAGTTCACAGAGTCTCATTCACTTCATCTACTCTTTACATAAAGCTTGGACATATGGCTTATGGTTTCATTACGGAGCAGATTGTGAACAGTGATGAAATATTACAACTTTATTAATTTGCTTTTTTAACATCAACCCTACAAAGAGACAGACCCACAAGATACATTCTTATGATGTACTGTACCCTGTAACCTTGATTAACATTCAACAAAAGATTTTACATCATTTTCATATTTTACTTTAAAATCTGGGGTTGATTAAGACCAGTCCGGTTATATTTTATATAAGTACTACAATCATGGGTATAGAAAATCCACTCTCCAGTGTTTTACATATCAGGACATAATCAAATTAATCTGGTCTTTATCAGGTTCTAAAATGATGCCATTCTAACCACAAGAGAACAAAAACACTCAACAGATTCAACCGCGTCATTATTTATTAAAAAGCTAAAAGTTAAACCTGGGATTGAAAAACTGCATCCAGCCTTGCTGCTTCAGAGGTTCAGTATCAGCCAGGAGCTGCTGATCAAATGTATTGATGAACTGATCATCAACAGTTGGACCACCTCTTCAAAAGCAGGAGTTTTGCTGCTCTGGATGTGTGTTAACCCAACGCCAAGGTGGAGAGACATCAGCAATGACCTTAGAAAAGCAACTGTTGCTGCCCATGAATCTGGGATGGGTCAAAGTTCAAATTACTTGGAGTCCAATCCTTACATGTGGAAACCATTTAAGTCAGCTGCCAATTTTCCAAAGAATGGATGACCCAGCAAATTCACCCCAAAGGTTAGACTGTGCAATGCTCAGAGAAAAGAGTTCCATCTCAGGTTCTACAGGCCTCAATTAGCAGGTTAAAGGTAAAAAAAACATGGCGTGCTTGAAAGGGTTGCAGGAGAAAACCTCTTATCTCTAAAACAACATGGCAGCACGACTTAGATTTGGAAAGTTTCATCTTAAGGAACTACAAACATCTGAAATAGTGAGACCAAAAGACAGATGTTTACTTATAATGCACAGCTGCAAACACAGCATATCATCACAAACATGTCATACCAGCTAGGGGTGGGTATCTTCAGGCACGTCAACATTTGATTCAATTACAATTCAGAGAATTGTGTTGCAATTCTGAATTGATTTATTTTGTGCATGTTGACAAATTTTAACAAACAGACAGCAAAAATGGTTTCAGTTCAACACAATATTTGATGCTTTTGTAAAGTGCTTAAAATCTGCCAGTTCGTCATTTGTAAATAAAAAAAAAACCATTAAGTCCTTTTGTAAAATGAACATCCTCACATGTTTGGTTCACATAAAACTAAAAAAAAAAGTTCTTTATTGTGTATATTATAAGAGTAAGTGCGGCAAGCTCTCACTAGTCTAGCCCCTTAAAGATCTTTCGTACGCGACACATTTCTCCAGAAAAAAGGTCTTGAATCCAATGGATATGTTTTTAGTATTTACTGGACTTCTACAATAAGCAAGTGCTTTCATCCTTAAACTAATTAGTCTACAGCCAATCAAAAGGCAACACGCAATAGGTTTAAACAACATACAAATCAAGATGTTAATCTTATTCAAATATTGATTGTAATTCACAGAAACAACTCAAGTAACAAAAACCAAAATAACATTTTGTGTTAAGCTTTAAGTATTTATATCTGGCTCCTACAATAAGTGTTTCACAAATTCACTCAAGATCTCATAAATATTAGGGTATATATAATATATATACTGATGTGTAAAACACTGGAAGAGAACAGTTGTAGACTTCTTATTCACATGACTTTATATCCAATATGAGTTTCCACCAAAGAATGGTAACAAGAACCCAAATGAAATAAGACTGAAATTCCATCAAGTCACTGTGGTCATGATTGTTTAAAAAATTATGACAAGTACAGCTGTTTGGTTTATGATTAAGGTGATGGGTGGTCTGAATGAAAAAGCTTATCCTAAAAACTGTATGTTTGTATAAGGTTGGTGTGCGTGCGTGTGTGTGTGAGCATCATACTTCTGGCAGCGTCCACACTTGATGAGACTGTTAGCTTCTCTGATGGATGGATCATACATGAAGCCAGGGTATGCAGTGTCACAGGGCTGCATCGCCTCCACCTTCTTCTGTCTAAGAGCTGAAACACACAGTATTCTTCCATTTGGACAGGTTCAGGTGGTGCTGTTGTTTCATGTCCTCTTCATTAATACAGACAGGTAGTACTCACTAGTATGATAGCCAGCTTTGGCTGGATGTATGAAGATGGGTCACAGTGATCACAAAAAGGACACAGCAAGGGGATGAGGATGGACAGGTGAGGATGAAGATGATGCAGTTGTTGATGAGTGGAGTATGAAAATGAGACATCATTATTATGAAAACACAAACATCTGTTTGTTCTGAACTTGTTTGACATAAATCTTTTTGTTGTTCATCTCAATCATCACAGCTATATGTAAAGGCTAAAGTATATCCATATATTCACATAAATCTATTAATAGGTGCTGCTGAAGGTTTTTGAAGGTCTTAACTTGATAAAGCCATGGCCTAATAACTTCCTGTTCGTGATCATGATTGACCTCAGCTGGAAGTTTCTCTTTGCTAGCATAAAAATGATCAGGCATGAGAAACCATATAATGCCAGGTATACCAGGGCATTAACAGCTATCCACATTTAATTAGATCAGCTGGGTGTAAACAGCTCTACCAGTTTTCTTCAGGGAAAAAAAAAAAAAAAATACTGACTGTGAAAAGAAAGACCATCGAAAAATATTTTGTTGATGTAGATTCTCAGTTATCTAGGACATAATAAATCCCCTCCACCCCCCAAATTTTAAAAACAAGTTTAGCTTAGGATGTTTTTCTTCCCATCCGGGGAGCTTTCTCAATTCAAAACTGGAGAACCTGGAGAGTTCCAAGCTTTAAACTGCAGGAGATGCATCTCATGCAGAAGTCCGGTTGCTTTGTTTTGGATTTTGCAGAAGAACAGACATGATGATCTTACCATCCACAAAATAATCTGAGTGCCAGAGACCACAGAGATTAAAGTCCAGCAGAAACCTGATGGGGAACACACACAGATGATTAAAAACACAAAGAGCATAAAACATATACCACCTGCTGTACTCCTGAGGGCATTCTAACTTGTAGACATGTTGTAAATGATAACATGGTGCAACCTAAACAATGACTGATTCTATTCATGAGTATTCACAACAATGTTCCGTAGAATTAAAACAAATCATCCTTCCCATGTCTGAAGGAGAGAAAGCAGATTAAGAGTTACAAAGAGTTAAAACAGACCTTGTCATTAGAGGAGCATTTTAATTAAAGATGAAAAGTGTGATGTTTTTTTAAATAAAAGCTAGGCTCAAATCACTCTTCCTCTCCTCCATTCTGAGGGTTTTTAGGCTCTTTGCTTGCCTGCTTCACCTTAGATATGTTTTGGTCACATGCATGATGATGTGAAATAGATTGAAACTGTAATTTAGGTACTGGAAGTCTGAAACTTGAGGACTCACATCCCGATTTGCTTGACATAGATAGACTTTTTAAATTCTCTGTCTTAAACCATCTATCTGTACTGTCCTCAGAACAGTGTCCCTGACCCTTCAGATGTAGGTGAACAGATGAGTCTTGGCCTAAAGAGTTGGTTCTCCTGTCTTGGTCCATTTGTCTGTGAGGAGGTTGCTTACTTTCACCTGTAGAGGTCTGAACAGTACTGAATTGCATACATCACTCCCCTCAGTTTGTGTTTAGAGGGTTTCTATTTTTAGGATGAACCAGTCTTTATCTGAGAGTCCTGTTTGGTTTGAAAGAAAGACATTGGGATGTTGTGTTAGGAAAAATCCCATTATTCATTTACTTCAGGATCAACTGAGCCATTTCTATCCTCCAGGATTTTTTTCAAACTTTTTCCATTTTTTACCCACTTCATAGTCCAGTTCCAACTGGAAGATTTTCAGAAAAAGCAGCTTCTTACAAGGGCAGTGTAAACCCTGAAAGACTACACCTCTTCTGTGTGTGGATACATCAACAAGTGTATCAAGGATGTCACCAGCATAAAGGTAAAAATCTATCTGTCCTAACCAGAAATCCTGGCTAGATAGGGAGATGTGGTTTCTTTTAAGGCTTGGGACTAATGGCCCTTTCCCACCGGCTCTAAAGGTCCCGGCTCCACTCTACTCGGCTTGCTTTGCGTGCGTTTCCACCGGCATTTTTTTTAGGCCGGTCCCTACTTTTTTGGTCCCTGCTTTGGAGTAGGGCCAGCCGAGCCGGCCCTGCTTTCATGGGTGACGCAAGTTTAGCTCCTGTTCACTCATTGGTCGTGGGTGTGGCCAGATGCAAGCATAAAGAGCGAAAGGTAGAAATATAAACAACAGCGTTAGCTTACCCTGCAATGTTTATGCCGTCTGTCCCCCAGCTGAAGGTGCTGTAAAGCTTGAAATCTCCGGCTGATAACAGCTGTCCTACTCCATGCAACAATCACGGCATCAGAGCATTTCTTCCACTGTGCCTCTCTTCCTGAAGTCTCAGGAGAATCCTCATAAGTTTAAAAAAAACAGCAACGACACAGGGCCAACGTTGTCCATACCTCTTCCGTTGTCTCCACAAATGGCGACAAGTTTTGGTAGCCCCCACACACACATAACACAAGGAGACGTTCCTCTACTACCGACCAAACTGGCTGGTGGAAACGCGATGCATTTCTTTTAGAGCCGAGCCAAACCGGGCCAAGTAGAGTGGGGCTTCTGTAGTAGAGCCAGTGGAAAAGGAGCATAAGCCTGAAGATCCAATCAAGAAATCCAGTGGGGATTCAGAGGCACTGAGAACAGCAAGCAGAAAACTGGATGCAGCCATCAGATGGACAAAAGCAACCTATTCTTTGAGGATACAAAGTAATTTTCCAAACAATGACCGCCCAAAGCATGTGTAAGGGCATAAAGAGAACTACAAAGTGTAAAAGGAAAGATGATGACTGTCCTCAAAATTCGTCACTGCATGATGCTCTGAATAACTTCTATTCAGTCATGAAAATCCTGATGCTGCACCAAGTTCATCTTTCCCCAAGGGGAGCTGCCCTTTAGTGTGTTTGTGGTGGATGTCGGAAGATCCATGGTGTCTCATCTTCTACTGTTGTTCTCAACACCGGCTTCACACGCAAATGTGTCCTGAGCCTTCTTCTGTACACTCTACTCACATGCGTATGACTGTTCTGCAAGGTATCCAGAAAATCATATTGGAGAGTTTGGATTGATTTCCAACAATGGTGAGTTGGTGTATAAGAAGAAAGTAGAAGAGCTTGCTGAGAACATCCTGATTTCCTTTCATTAATGTATGATGGAAAGGGTCCTGACTTCCTTTTATCAGTGTGTAGTTGAGAGTATTTTTCATCACAGTCTGATTTGGAAACTGCTGTAAGACTGACAAAAAGGTGTTGCAACGAATGATTAGATCAGCTCAAAAAATGACCAGCAGCTTCACCAGAGGACATTTATTTCTGGTTAGGACAGAAATTCTGGCTTGCATCAGCAGATACAGAACGAGAGCAAAGAACATGATGTTGGAAACCATGCATCTGCTCATTAGCTGTTTAACCCTCTCCACAAGTGTTCATTTCAAATATTTTTAGATGTTCATTAATAGACTTTCAATTGTTTGGCCTGAGAAACAAACTTTGTTCTCCAGTGGCTCTTACATGCTGTTGAATGTCACAATAAATTAAACTGAATCACATGGTCTGTTTATCTTTTTCTTCCTGTTCAGTTATTTGAAACGTTTGAGTGTTACTTGTGGTTCTCTTCTGTCCTAATGGGGACATACTGGGCTTGATGTTGTAAAGTTATGATGACAGAAAGTTTGTGTTCCAGTGAATGGTCAGACTTGAATAGAGGTGTAATGGCCTGTATATGCTAGGGTTTCTGTAAATATTTTTGACTTATAACACAGAAAGCTGATCAGATGAGATGCAAAATGCCTTCTTAAAACAAGAAAAGAAGTCCAATGACTTTAGTCTATATAGCTAGGAGCAACTTTCAGGTGCTTGTTCTTTGATTGAGTACACTTAAACCTTCTCAGTGAACTGCTGCTCACATGATTGACTTATCATTAATAAAACAACACTGACACTAACTACTTACATCAGTGCATTGGAGAAGAACCATCTTATCAAGGCAACAATGATGTAAACAGGCTGCAGAAGAGAGAAAAAATATATATATATATTTTTTGACAATAACAGTTTGATCTCCACTGTAAGGGAATCTCTGACTGCATGCAGGAGTGTAAGGTTGTGACCAGTAAACAAATGTTTCTGTGTTGAAAGGCAGAGCTAAGACTCACACTGAGCAGAGGTCGAGCACTGCTGGCATGATGGTGGCTGTTTTTACACATAGCCTGGTAGTCAAACAGGGAAATTCTGAAACAACAACAAAAAATAAACCTTCATATTAAGTTTGGTGACAACTATAGACAGAATGGTACTGAACGTGAGTCTGACTCATTCATACTTTTTGAACATGCCCATCTTGATAAGTGCAGCCATGACAGACCCATCCACCTCGCCAAAGAAACGACTAACCTGAAAAAGACAGAAAACTACAGTTTAGCAATGTTGACATACAACAATCTAGTTTAAAAGTAACAATGACCCCTGATTTAAAACAAGAAATTATCGACCATTTCTAAGTCAGTGCTTGGTTGACCCATCCATCCACTCTACTTATAATTTTTGATTCCGTTGTCTTTTCATCAGAGGATGCTGTCAATGAGAAACACTATATGGGTAGAACCACCACTGGAGCCCTGACACCCACATACTCGAAGCTAGCGATTCTCAAAAGTCCGGACTCTATTTCAGGGAACCTGTATTTCATGTAAATACCTGGTGGCTTTCAGCATTGAAGAATCAGATTTGTAATTCAGACAACCTTTCCACCAAAGATATCATAAGACTAATGTGCCAATAAAAACTCATCACCAGCTCTGGAGGAGCAGGCGATGGGTTCAGTCTCTGTTACCATGGTAATCTAACTAGGCTCAGAAATCCTCCTCTGTGGTTCTGAAAACTGTTTTTCTGCTCATCATAGCAGCTAAACTGTTTACCTCTCTTCATAGTCCAGCCCTCTGATAATCCACTGAGCAGCATCATAACCTCATGACACCTGATATTCTTTTAACAGAAGTCTGACATATATTCATATATTCACTGTTTTAAAAGTCATGTTTGTATATTCATATATCTCTGTGTGCAGGAACTGTCTCACTGTGGCCACAACAATGAACTGTAATCAAACTCTAGAGCAGAGCAGCTCATTTAAGAGTTTTTCGACCATCTGCTTTGTGGTTTGATCAACTTGTTTTGTTATTGAACAAGTTGTGAGATGGTCTGAACTAAAACAACAATTTATTCTCTCTAAGTGTTTTAAATATCATGTGTGGACATGTTTTATTTTTTAGAATTTATTTATTTATTGTAGTTGCATATTAATCATGATGCTTTTCATTTAGTTTAAGAGCTTGTTTGAGAAAAAAATCCTCTTGTCCTTTGTGTCCTGCTCTGAGACTGAAGTATCTGCATGCATGTGTGTGTCATTAAAATACAAAAATCACAGTGCCAGCTAGTGACTTGGTATGGAAACTACAGTGGATTCAAGGAGGACAGGATTACAGTGTAAACACAAAACCTTTTCACACTCATTGGAAAATTTATAACATTTCCAGAAGATTGTTCACATACTGTATAAGCAGGGCCTCAGTGCACTCAGAACCTTCACACCAACCACACACCTGCTCTCTACATTTCTCTTTCTGACCTATTTTATTTAGGCAGAAATTATTTAATTTCTCTTCAGATTAAACATTTAGCATACTCTGCAAAAAGCTACAAGCTGGACCTTTACAAACCAGCAGCTTCAACACTGGGGGCCATTTTCAGTGTTTATTACAACTTTCTGCAAAACTCAGAGCTCAGCAAAACATTCAGGAAACACTTCATCATATCTGCTTAGTAAGGTCACTGAGAACTCAGGAAACATGTAAATAATGAAAAATGAGCTTCTACAGAACAAGATTACAATAAGGTCACTCTGCATCAGATCATTTCCCTGTTGTGTGAGATGGCTGGATACTTTTTTCTAAAGTGCACAACATAAATATGTCTGCTGTTAACCCAACAAAAAGTATAGACACATCTGACTTTGACAAATTAAATCAAATTTTCAAATAAACCTCTCGAATTCCTGAAAGTGCATCTATCTGGTGGTCATGTTGGAACCAAAGGTCAAACCATAATGTTTGTACCTAAAATAAAAATAAATCTGCTTAAGCTGCAGGCACTCATAAAGAAAAGACAGATGATATGGAGATTTTTTTAAAGAAATATTCATTTCTGAAAATTATTCAGAAGAAGGAAGAAAGAGAGAATAACATTCAGCTAATAATGACAAAAAGAAAGAAGAAAGAAATGCAACAGATGAAATGTGTACTTTACCTAAGATGGTGAGAACTATGAGTGAGGCAAAACTGCAACCTCTCTTGGTAAAGATCAAAATTGCTATTCTGCACTCATGGAGAAAAACTGCACCCCCTTTCATTTCCAGTGTTTTCCATACATAGACATATTAAGTGATCTGGTCTTTACCAGGTTCTGAAATGATTAAACTCTAACCTCAAGTGAACCAAAATGCACAACAGATTTTGCCATGTTTTTTATTAAACAAAACCAAAATATTAAGGCTGTGAGTGAAAAATTGCATCCAGGATTGCTGCTGCAAAAGGATTCAGAGGTTCGGTATCAGGTGCTGATCAAATGTATTCATTAAATGATTATCGTCAGTAGGACAACTTCTAAAAAAGCAGGGGTTTTGTCAGTTTGCTGCTCTGGAACTCTGGAGGTGTGTGTTAACACAATGCCAGGGCAGAAAGACATCAGAAATGACTTCGGAAAAGCAGCTGTTGGTGCCCATCAATTTCGGAAAGGTTAAAGGCGGCATTTGGTGGGCACACGTGAAGTAAGACATATTTAGCAGGAACTCTGCAGGAATGTGCATATAATATATGTTAATTTACACCTAAAAACTGTTCATCGCTTGCTACATGTTCGAAGAGTTATCACAATCCCTATTTCCTTAGAGTCATATGCAAAAAGTTAAATAATTAAATTTCATTTCTGCATAAATAATTTTTTATGAGTCTTAGAAGATGTAAAAACGATCTGCTGTAAAGATGACGCAAGAGTTTAAAGCCTCAGACTGTAAACACTTATTCAAAAAAATGCCCAAGACTCAGTCCTAACAGAACAAACTTTCTAAACATAACAGTGGCTGGAAAGATGAGTCTAGGTCAGAGGTCATAAACAGAGGGGGTACCTTTATGCTACACCACAGCATAAAGGGACATAAAGGGTTAGTATTGGTGCCTCACAGCAAGAAGGTCTTGGGTTCAAGCCCTAGGTTTGGACCAAACCCAAGCCCTGGGTTTGGACCTTTGCATGTTTTCAAGGGTTTTCTCCAAGCACTCCAGTTACCTCCCAGTCTAAAAACATGTATGTTAAGCTGCCTTCAGGCCCAGGCCTCTCTTGAAAAAGAGATCTATAATCTCAATGGGATTAACCTGGTTAAAAAAGGATACAGTTAATAAATTGTAGATAATAAAATATGCAAGTGTATTGCAATACAGTAAAAAATGTACTTTTATTTGTGCAAAAACAGGCTTTGTACAAGAATATGGAGCTCTGTGCAAAAAATAGCAGAAATATAGAGTCAATTTGGTTTGTTGGGAGCAATGTTGGTTGTACAGTATAACAGCTGCTTGAAGGAAAGATCTTGGATATTTCTCCTTTGTAAATTTGGGATGCAGCAGCCATTCACTACAGGAGCTTTTTAGTAATGTCATGGTGTCATGCATTGTGTGAGAGACATTGTCCAGGAGTGATGTCAGTTTGGCTAAAGTGCTCCTGTCTCCCACCACCTGCACTGGATCGAGGGGTGATTCCTCTCAGTTGTTGATAAGCTGTGGTTCCAGCAGACCACACCATAAAATATAGCTGATGCCACAACTGCCACAACAAATCCACCACAGACCTCATAATTGGGCAAAAACGAATGAGAACAGGCCTGTCCAGATTCTTCATCAGATGTGAAGACAGTGTCACCGGCCTGTAGCTGATGAGGTCTTATGGGTGTACAGTGCGACAGTACGACACTAGTGGCACTAGTGTCTTCCACAGCTGTGGTACACTCCCTAGTTTCAGGCTCAGGTTGAACATGTATCTCAAAAAGCTGCACAGCTGATCTGCACAGCACTTCAGGAGCCTGGAGCTGATGCCATCTGGAACTGCAGACTTTCAAACATTCATCTTTGGAGGTTGTTCCTCACTTGTAGTGTTGAGAGGGACAGAGTAGTGGTGGTGGAAGGGGGCTCTGTTGTTCAAGGTTTGATTAATAATGAGATGGAGTCTTTAGGCACTTTCACAAAAGTCTTCAAGCTGGGACTTAGAAACCTTCTGGTCATCTTGGTGTGCTTTGAGAATGGACCGAGACGGCACGGGGTGTTAAAGCCAGCCCACCCCTGATGTTCCACAAAGCAAGGTCGTCACAGAGCCAAAATCAACATCAACATGTGAAAAGGCAAGATAGATTTGTGGCTTAATAATATGCTAAAGTGATGACATATGGTCTGTGCGACAATTAAACAACAAACAAATTTATTATCAAAGGAAGATCAATGATGATAAACAGAAATTTTGGATTTAGTTGAAAAAATTGATTAACTACAAGGAGAACTGGTAAACTAAGTTATTTCATCATCTTTTAAAAAAGATATGAGTGAGACATCTGTCACACATTTAATGTGTAGCACTCCATCTCAACACAGTTGAGTCCTGCTCCACGCTTCTTTTGGTTCCACAATGGTTGCCTAATTTCTGAAAACTCATGTGTATGTGGGTCTATGTTTGAGCGCCCCTGGTGAGGGAGAGGCAATGAAGTGTAAGCCTTCATGGTGTTGGCATACAATAATTACAGTGTTTTATTGGCTCTGGTGTGGCAGGGGATATACTAGGTGAAGGTGGGCAGAGAGATGTGATTAATATCCCTAGAGATCAGAAGAAGGGACTGTGGGTGCTGTGTTTGGAGTCTGCTGGTAACAGTATGGAGGACATCACAGGCTATTTTGGCATTAGCAAGAAAAGGCACATACACTGTTATGTTCAATAATTTGAAAATTCCTGCAGTAGATAATATGGCCTTATGCTAACAACTAGCAACTTAATGTCCTTACTGCAGAGTTGCTCTTTAATTACACCATCAATCATTCACAAACACAGCCAGGCCCCCACCTCTATTCTTACCACTTTCTTTCATTTGGTCAAATGGGAATAAATGAAAGCTGTCCAGTGACCTTGTCAACTTTGTCTCTAAAGGAATATGTTTTTTCTTTCAGGTTAATAAGACTCCAGAGGTCATAGCCTTTGTGTTGTTGGAAGCAATGTAGGCTTTTAAAAGAAGGAAGATTATTTCTTATAGCGCCCATCAGAGTAAATGTACAAAAGAAAAACTAGCCAGGTTATCTGAGCACAGTGTCTCCTCTGTATAACCAATGCCAACAGGCCACAGCAAATTACTCAGATATGTTTTGGTCCTGTCCCTCCATGAAGAGATTCTTCTCATATTGTTTAATGTAACTGGAGAAGGTCACTCCTAATACATTAACTGCCTGGTTCAGAGTAGGGCATACTTCACTTGTTCTCTCTCTTGCTAAAAATGACTTAATTGCATTTACAACTCTGCTGGCCAGGAGGCTAAAATCTGCAGCACCACCTACATATACAAGCTGGATTAGAGAGGTCCTTTATTTTCTTAAACTGGAAAAAATGGAAAAAATCAGGCTGACTTTGGCTGGTATGGTTGAACCATTTGAAAGGACCAGGAAACCATTTCTGTCCTTTGTTAAAGATACAAATTGTCAGATCATTCTGACCTGAGCATCTCAAAGTGTGTGTGTATGTATATATATATATATATATATATATATATATATATATGTATATATATGTAACCGGGTGGTTTATCAGTTTTTAAAATGGTGTTTTTGTAGGGGTGGTTTTAAATTCCCACGCATGTTCAAACCATGAACGCACCCATGCCCCACGTCCATTTTTGGTCTGCAGTGTTGCCTGGTTCATTAGTATGTAAGTGCCAGGTGTGCATGCCAAGCAATTTTTTTTTCTAGGGCATTGGCTGTTTGGTCAGTTGTCTTTTGCCGGATGAGCGCTGGCTCCATGCTCATCAGGTTGTTGCAACAGGCCCTGGTCCATAAAAGGGACATCTGTACTTGTAAATATAAAATTACATGTTTTTGATTAGTCACCTATGGCTGTTATTGTGCTAATGCAGGTAACATTTTGTGTCCTTTGAACAATAGATTGATGTTAGTGCTACTCTGTATATGGTTGCTGTCATGTTGGTCTGATTAAGATGATTTGTATTTGTCTTTTAGGATGTATGCCAGTGTGTAGCAGATTTCCACAGTGGCTGTTTGAATTCAACTATTAGTGAGATTGTGTGATTGTTAAGGTACATGATTTGGTAAATGATTTGATCCAAATAGTGAACTCATCGCTGTCTTCAGGTGTTTTCCCCCAGGCTTTGAAAACAGCAGTTATCAAACCACTGATAAAAAAGAACAATCTAGACAAATCACTACTGCAGAATTACAGGCCAATCTCCAACCTCCCAT
>NC_051440.1:2285421-2319468 GCF_001649575.2 Kryptolebias marmoratus
GTCTAGACCCCTCAGATCTTCTGGTTCTGGACTGCTCTGCATCCCCAGAACCAAACGAGGAGAAGCAGCATTCAGTTTCTATGCACCACAAATTTGGAACAAACTTCCAGAAAACTGTAAAACAGCTGAAACACTGGGTGCCTTTAAATCTCAACTTAAAACCCACCTGTTTAGAATTGTTTATGGCTAAATTAGGGTTAGAGTGCGGGTTTTTGATGTTTTTCTCTTTCTTACTGTTTATTTATTGTCACATGCTGTTTTTATTTTGTTTTTTTTATTATGTAAAGCACCTTGAAATGCCTTGCTGCTGAAATGTGCTATACAAATAAAATTTGATTGATTGATTGATACATGCTTTTATTTCACCTTGTATTTTTTTATTGTCAGCAGGCACTTCATTAATTGTCATTTTGTGTACAGCAGATTATTGCTGTTGCTTTATTATGCTCTCACCTTTTCCTTTCTTTTTGTAGTTTGTTTTTTTTTCAGGTCCATATATGCATGTAGCTGGCTCGTGTCCATCTGCTGCTAGGTGACTTGGAGTGTGTGACGGGTTGGTTTTAAGCTTTAGAACTAGCACTTTAGAACCACCATTTTAAATCTGTTGTATTACTAGTAAATCATAACTACCCCTTTTTAGATCATCTTTTTACATCAAGCCAATTACGTACATAGCTCTGTAGGATTTTTGGTTTATGTAATTTGGGATTTATTTTGTTTTCTTTCCTAACTTTGTTTTGGGTTATTGTGTGTTGATACTAATTGAGGTTGTAGTGGTTTTTGTTTTAAGTTCCAAATTACTATAGCTAATTTTGCCTTCAGTTGCTGTTTCTCATTGGGTTTTAAACAGTCTACTTTTTAATATTGTAAAACAGAAAAATATAAATAAAACATATTTCATACACTATTTCAGCTTGTCATTTGAAGCCAGACGTACTTGGGTACTTTTTAGTATAGGGAGACTCTAGACCATCTAACATTGTTTGAGAGGTCTTTCAGTTAGCTTTAGGGTCACCCCCCTCATGTTATATTTTTATATTTATATATATGTAGCCGGGGCATATTTTTTTATTATTCTCCCTCTCCCCCCCAAACAGTCTGATTTTATCTAATTGGATTTTAACTATTTTCCAGCTTTCAGGATCCTAGGGCCAGCATGGACTCCCACTTTTAGTGTCATTTGTTGTAATAAAGTAAACTGACTATTTTAGCTTTTGCAATATTTGTGAGTTCAATAAACCATTTGTAATTTGCAGCAGTGCCTCTGTCAATTTCTTACAAACTTATCTGTGTGAACTGGCAAAAAGATATAAAGCTGTACCCAAGGTCACATATATAGTGTGTGTGTGAATTTATAGATCTTTAATTTTGTGTAATACTTATTTTATTTGAATTTGGTTTTATTCATTCGTTTTTATATATTGTTTTGTTGTAATTGCTCATTTAAAATGTAAAAAAAAATAAAATAAAATACAGCCCAGTGGTGAATAGCTGATGGTTTGGGCCCCTTGCAGTCATTGAGTCAAACATGAACTCCTCTGTAGACCAAAAAATTCTAGAGTCAAATCTGAGACCATTTGTCTGACAGCTGAAGCTTGGATCAAACTGGGTCATGATGCAGCAGGATTTACTTTGAACATTGTAAGGAAAACCCTTTGCTCTAGCCGTCCCTCATTCAAAAGCGCTTATTATATCCACAAATTTGGACTGATGTCTCCCAGTCAAGTGTTCTGAACTTCTGTGGTCTTGTAGTTGAATGTGACACAAAGTATAAGCTTCCCTTCGTTGTCAGTTCATAAAAGGGTTCTGTTCTTGCTCTTGTATTTACCATCCTAAAGTATCAAAAGTATAAGCTTTATGTGCATGCTCCACATCCTCTTTCCTGTTTCTTGTGTATTTTCATGGCAGCATTACACCATCAGCTACAGGCCTGACTTAAATAGTACAGCATTTTGGGTCAATTTCTGCATTTCTGCGTGGATGAAAGCATTACTAAAAACTGCTATATTTAGCAAAAAAAAGGATTAAAAGGAATAAAATTATTACTTTGGCAGAAAAACAGTTCCCATGTGGACAGCTCTTACAATGAACCACACACCAAAGCAGAAGGTGACATTAGACCTAATGCCTGCCATTGAAGAAGAGGAATAGAAAACACTGCTGAGTGCATGTGCATGTGTTAAATGTGTATATTTATAGCATCGTGATTAATCCTGTGTTATGGCTCCTAACAGTTGATCCAAATCTGACATCCAGCTGTCAGACAGACAACAGGTTCTTAATCTGCAGATCTCTATACACAGGAAGGTATTGCAGCAAAAAGTAATGAAAAACCACATCTGAGATGACCACCTAAAGTGCACCCCCCCACATACACACACACACACACACGCGCGCACATATATACCTCCTATACATGGATGATATCAAGCTGTATGGCAAAAATGTGCAAGACATTGACTCACTGATCAACCTCACCAAGATGTACAGCGAGGACATTGGAATGTCATTCAGACTGGATAATTGTGGTCAAATGTATATCTATAATCTTCTTTCTGAGCTCATCAGACAGCTCTCACCTTTGCTCTTTCTACTCCATGTTCAAAGTCATGTTCACAACCACATCAAACTACCCAGAGGATGTTTGTTCCCTTTAATAGGCTGATTGGTTGATCAAAAGCTTGAGGGGTTCTGTGACACTAATTGAGGTCAAACATTTAGTTTGAAACATGACTATTATGTAAAAAGGATTAGTCTCTTTAGGCAGTGATTCTCAACTGGTGGGTTGTGACCCAAAAGTGGATCAGGGACACATTTTCAGTGGGTTGTCTGTCTCTGCCTGGGTAAAAAAAAAAATGTTAAAAAAGAATCAACTGATTGTTATGTCAGCCTTATGGTTAATTCTTGAATAGGTGATTGAATAATTTTATTAAGACATCGTTTCTTATATATTCACTGTGTGGGTGCTCAGATAAAGCTACATATTTTGAGTCTTTTTGAAACTTCTCAGTAGCTGGACTTTTTTATTTCATGTTTGTGCATGAAAGCATTGTTGGGTCTGTTAAAAAAAGACTGAAGTAACTTAAGTGAAGTGGTTTGGTTTTACTTAAAATGCAGCTAATTCATTAAATGTAAGACAAATATCCTGCACATTACAAGCTGAGTGGGGATTGGACTGATTCGAGTTGAAAAATAAAAACTTTTGTTTTTAGTTAAAAGACACAGTTAAAAGCCATTTCAGATTTTTCAGTGAAGCAGATTTATGTGACATGGACCTTTTAAAACCATCAGGCATTTTGATGACATTGACATCTCTACTAAAGCTCTACCAGGATTGATGATGGCAGAAGGCGCAACAGCTGCTGTATTTACTCTTATTACAGCACAAACACACAGAGTAAAAGCTGATCGGTCCTTTAATCCTTTCAGCCATCCAGATGTTGCTCATGAACACAGGAAACTATCCACAAGGTCACTACCAAACACAAAATCCTCAATGGACTTTAAGTCCAGATCTGATAGAGAAACTCAGCAGTTACAACAAAATCAACATCATGACTCCAAGTAGAGTCTGAAGTCCTGTCCACCAAAAATGGCATCTTGTGAAAAGGCATTTCACATAAATGCTATATAAAAAAAAACAAAACGAAAAACTCCCATCTCGTCCTATTTGTTCCACATAGGCAGTTCCACTTTAACTTCAAGCTTGGGTCCTCCACCAGAGGCCTTGGAGTTTGAGAATTCTGTTCAGTATCTTAGCTGTTCCACAGACTGCGGTCTTCTGGACAGAGATCTCTGAGGTTGTTCCTGGGATCTGTTAGAGCCACTCTTCCAGTTTGGGGGTCACAGCACCGAGTGCTCTGATGACCAATGGTACCACTGAGGCCTTGACTCTCCACAACTTCTCTATTTCCTCTTTCAGCCCTTGGTATTTCTCCAACTTCGTGTGTGCCTTCTTCCTGATGTTACAGTCACTTGGGACTGCTACATCTATCAACACTGCTTTCTTCTGTATCTTATCTATCACCACATTGTCCAGTTGGTTAGCCATCACCTGTTTGTCAGTCTGGATCTGGAAGTCCCACAGTATCTTAGTCCTGCCATTCTCCACCATCTTAGGTGGTGTTTCCCACTTTAACTGTGGGACTTCCAGTCCATACTCGGTACAGATGTTCTTGTACACTATTCCAGTCACTCGTTTATGGCGCTCCATGTATGCTTTGCCTTCCTGCATCTTGCCTTCCTGCATCTATTATGGACCAAAACCTGTAGAAACATGTGTGCACCAGCTGTGAAGTTTGAGTGGGTCCACAGTAATTTCATTGTTGATACATCTGAACTTTTGTTGGAAGAGGGCCCTGTTTTTATGCAAACACACTCTTTGTACAGGTCCTGCAAAGCACTTTACAAAGTCTGAACTTGCCTCGTTCCTCTCTTTGGACAGCACAATGAAGCCGTTGTTGTCAACTAAGAAGCAGTTAAGGTCCTGTTTAGGAGGCAAAGCAGACGATTGCAGATATTTAGTCGTTTTCAAGATAAAAATCACAAGTTTTACTGAAGAGCAACAGGAAGATCCAAAGCTGTGTACTTACAGAGCTCTGACAGTTGAGAGGACACACACCTTCAATGTTTGAACACTGAGTGAAGAAGAAAGATGATTGGGGAAACAAGACACAGAAACACTTTATAAAGAACAAGATGAATATTTTAAAAATAGTTTTACTGTAACAAAATAACTTGTATTTACTTACGTCTGCGTCACTGGGCTACAAGAAACAAAATAAACATAAAAATAATAGAGAGAATAAAAGAACTAAATTTATCTAAAAGCAAATTTATGAACAACTGAACATATTGTAATTACATAATGCAATTACGTCACATTCATTGCACAGCTAAGCGTTATAAAAACTGAACAATAAAATTGAGCAATAGGTTGGCACTAATTATTGACATTTTAATGAATTAATTCAGAAGCTCTCATTGTTTGTATGTCATTGTTGTGGGTGAAATGAACACACGAATGACAAAAAAGTGATCAGAAGATAAGCTGAAAAACAGAATATTTGCTGTAATAGGAGGATAACAGCCGATGGCAACCAAAAGAAAGAGTTAGATTAATGTAACACATTATTTTAAGAATGACTAACAAATAATGCTGGTTTATAATGTTGTTGTTAGTTTGGACGATGCATGAAATATTCTCCGACTGTCACTACTGATTTGGAAGAAGGTGGTAAAGTTTATGGTACATACATGTAAAACTCAGTAGAGAGTTTTACAGTGTTTTAAATGTATAATTTAAACTGATCCATTTAGTCCTACAGTTTCTTATTATTGTCAAGTGTCTGTAAAAAATAAAAATGGCATTAACACATTCAATCACTCTGATCTACAGAGGGGAAAACCCACTTGTTTTAGTGCATTTTTAGCACTAAAAAAAGCACTTTTTGCCATTTGGTTGTTATTCTTTTATTTTCATTTCAATTTTCATATTACATCTACACATTTTTTAAAAAAATATACAAAATGGACTTCAAACATGCGACTTGATCAGGAATTGAGTGCTCTGATTTTTAGTAGGTTTTATACAGCCTAGACAAAATCCAACAAAAATTGCAAAAAATTAAAATTAAAAAACAAGAAAAGAGAAAAAATGTCCCCATAGACAACAGTGAGATGTAGTAGAAGTGTACTGTAAAAGCTAAACACTGTAGAAACTGTATTTTTTAACAAAGTTACTGTTTGTCTGAGACTTAATTTCTAGCGATTTTATCCAAATGCCATTACACCTGTGCAGTTTTCTCAGCTGATAATTCCATTGAAACTAATTAACAATAAATCACATCTAGGGCAGATTTGTTGTTTGCTGTCTTAACCTGGTTGTTCTTTAGATTATTGTTAACATTCAGCTGGACTAAAAGCTGCAGTAGTTTCCAGGATAAGCTCGTTTTTATGCTTTTCCATTAAACATAAAATAATTTCCAGTCTCCACTAATTACTAAACAGTGTTGTAGAAACAAATAAAGCAAAAACAAGAAGGAAGAGATTGTACCAAATGTATACACAAGGACAAAACAATATGAGATACATATTTATAAAATAAACTAACTTTTGTTTTAGGTTTAGACATCATCTGAAAACAAAACACCATCAGAGGACATGTGTAAAAGTGTCCTGCAGTCACCTGCTTGGTGATGGCCCAAAATCTTCTTTCCAGCAGATCCAAGGACATCTGCACCCCGATAGCTAAAAATAAAACACACACACACACACAGTATTAGGACAGGTGCAGAATAAGATGAACTCTGCAGAACCAAACAGCTTTGTTTTTGGAGGAAGGAAATAAACTAAGCTAACCCTCATCTTTGTCATGTTCTAATGTTAATGAATGGATGTGTGTGTGGGTGTGTTCTCGGCAGACAGTGGCAACTCAGTGTACAACAAGCATGAGTGAGAAAGTTGAACAAACAGTTCAAAGTAAATGTTAATAGTCATCTTGTATTAAATTTCATGGATATACACATGTGTTCTGAACATGTTTCCTTTTTACCACACAATCTGAATGAACTGAGTCAAAAAGATGGACTTAAAGCCCAACAGTGAGTTTTATACTGAAAAGTCCAGACCAAACTCTGTCCAATCAGTTAAGATATTTAGTATCGAAGGAACATTTTATATCAGTTGTGTTCTACCGTAAGCTAACAAAACAGAGTGATTTCTGTTTCTTCTTTTTCTGAAGTGTTTTAGTTTCATTTCTTACATGTTGAAATTATTTTTTTGTTTTATTTGCCACTGTTGACAGGCTCACAAACACTCCTGTGACTGTACCACCTGAACTCCACTCTAACAGGGCCTGCAATGAATTTGCCAGCTACTTTGCAGAAAAAAAAATTAGTGGGTCAATCTGCACATCCACACCAAATCCAATATCAATGCTATGCCAAAACATAACAAATGCAGGGAAAATTTCTAAATTGCAACTACTCAACTATAAAAGCTTAGAAGAAATCGTAGATCAATTAAGCTCCTCCTCCTGCTGTCTTGATATCGTACCCACAACTTTCCTTAAGAAAGTTCTGCCTGTCATTGCATCTGATCTGATTCAAATAGTGAACTCATCCCTCTTATCAGGTGTTTTCCCCCAGGTTTTAAAAACAGTAGTTATCAAATCATTGATAAAAAAGAACAATCTGGACAAACCACTACTGCAGAATTAAAGGCCAATCTCCAACCTTCCATTCATCAGCAAAATTATTGAAAAAGCTGAAAAACTGTTTCAACAGTTAAATTGCTTCCTAACGATGACCAACTGCTTTGATGTCTTTCAGTCTGGTTTTCGTGCTCACCACAGCACTGAGACTGCCCTTGTCAAAGTGTTCAATGACATCCACATAAATACAAACAGTGGAAGAACCACAGGGCTGGTTCTGTTGGACCTCAGCACAGCATTTGAAACTGTTGACCATTATTAAAACAACTGGAGAGTTGGGTAGGACTCTCTGGTCCAGTACTCAATTGGTTCAAATCTTACATAAAGAACAAAGATTTCTTTGTTTGAATTGGTAACTTCTCATCGATGCAGACAGAAGTCACATACAGGGTACCCCAAGGTTCAATCCTGGAACAGCTGTTATTCAATATCTATATGCTCCCACTGGCTCAGGTTATAACAGGAAATAAGATTAGTTATCAGAACTATGCAGATGATACACAGCTCTACATTACAATGTCACCAGGTGCCTCTGAACCCATCCTAGCACTGAACAGATGTTTAGAACAAATCAATGTGTGGATGTGCAATAACTTTCTCCAGCTGAACAGAAACAAAACTGAAGTAATTACCTTTGGACCTAAAGAGGAACGATCAAGAGTCAGCACACAGCTTCAGTTATTACAGCTAGAAACTAGTGATCAGGCCCGAAATTTGGGTGAGGTGATGGACTCAGACCTGAACCTTCAGAGCCACATAAAGAAAGTTACAAAGATGGCCTTCTATCACCTGAAGAACATTTCTAGGATTAAAGGACTAATGTCCCAGCAAGATCTAGAGAAACTCATCCATGCGTTTATCTTTAGTTGCATTGATTACTGCAACAGTGTCTTCACAGGTCTGCCTAAAGAAACAGTCAGACAGTTGCAGCTGATCCAGAATGCTGCTGCTCGTGTTCTCACTAAACCCAGGAAATTAGAGCACATCACCCAGTTCTAAAAGACTTACATAGGCTCCCTGTAGCTCAGAGAATTGACTTTAAAATACTTCTGTTAGTTCATAAGTCACTAAATGGCTTAGCACCACAATACATTAAAGATCTGCTGTTGTTGTATCAACCTTCCAGACCAGCCAGGTCTTCTGGTTCTGGTCTACTCTGCATCCCCAGAACCAGAACCAAACATGGAGAAGCAGCATTCCGCTTCTACGCACCACAAATCTGGAACAACTTCCAGAAAACTGCAAAACAGCTGAAACACTGAGTTAAAATCAAGGCTAAAACCCCACCTGTATAAAGTTACTTTTGAACCATAATAAATGGATGTGTACTGGTATCTTATTTGGTGACTGTATGTTGTTGTTTTTGAACTTTGAACTGCCTTGTACTGAAATGTGCTATTCAAACAAACTTGATTGATTGATTGAATTATGGTGATTGAAGCAGAAGTTTATATAACTGGTTCCTTTGCTTGGAACTACCTCTTTGCTCTCTCTTTGCTTTGATATAACTAAACAAAATTGAACAAACTTACTACAGAAATCTGTAAACTCCCTATGGTTTTCTTTTTTATTTCACCATTTTAATCCTTACTAATATCTGTATTTAGCAGCTGCATAATTTATGTAACATAAAAAAGAAGAGGTGCTGTATTTTTCTTGATGTTTTTCATTCTAAACAGGATTTTTTTCCCCCCCAGTTCAATATTTGACGAGATAACAAAAGGTCCAAAACCAGTGTTTTGCCTCACTTTGTACGCACCTTGTCAGCCATCCCCTCATTTATGATTTAATCTGCTGGAGTACACTTTTGAAATGAACACATGCATATTTTTAATAATTAAGTGGTTTTTAAAACTGGACACTTGTTGTATAATCATTCCACCCTGCGCTAAATCATTAAAAGCCCCAAAATAATATGGCATTTATGCTGATGATGAGTTGATGGAAACTTCTGACTCCAACTGAACTTTACATGTTGGTTGGCTGTTCTTCTCACATTTGTTAAAGTAACTTTTACAGTCAACAGGCAAGTTATCAAACAGTCATGTGTCAACAAACATCCCTGAAAGACTCCTGCACTCAGTATGATGGAGCGTGACACTTTATTACCAACATTAACTGTCTGCTGTCTTCCTGATAGAAACTCCATAAGGTCATTATCTCACTTGGCTGGGATTATTGGACACTAGTCAGTGATTCAAAGTTGTGGGAAAATAGGAAAGATTTTTGTTGCAGTCTCACTGAATTCTGAGTGTTTGTGACTGTGTTTTGTGCGGCCAGCTTCTGAAAATTGTGGCTTATTTTTGGGCACATGCAAGCAAAGCTGCATTCTAAGCCAAGCACATTATTTCACCTCCCACCTCTGCCGGCATTGTACCCACCTTGGCAGCTGACATTGAGAACCACTGCAATTGTTTTGATATACTTTTGAGACTCCCTCGTGAATGCTGTTCTCCAACTAGATGCCAACAGTTGCAGCCCACTGAGATACTGGCTTATTCCAGCTACAAAGTGACATTTCCAGTCAGCGCAGACTGCCTGAAGAGTGTGTGTGATTGCATCAGATGTGGACCATTTGGCATGATAAGCAAACTGAAGGAGGTCCAAGAAAGTGGAAGGCTGGCTTTAACATGATTCCTGATGAACTGTTTAAAGCTCTTCATTATGACAGAGGTCAGAGTCACAAACCACTAGTCAATTAGGCAGATTATATTTGTTTTCTTAGGGACTGGGATTATAGTGGCAGTTTAAAACTGTGTTGGTATGCCAGTCTGCTGGAAAGAGATGTTGAACATCAGATACCTCAGCAGCACAGTCATACAACAGGGTTTTGAACTTGACTTGTGCTCAGTGTAAGGAGGCATGATTTAGAGGGAAGAACTGTGACACAGCATTTGTGTTCCTGTCGAGTCCTGATTTTTACATCCCATAAACTTGTGGAGGAATTACTCTCCAACATAAAACAGCCTCTGTGCAGATCCCGTGCTGTTCTGCTGTGCTCTGCAGTTGGGTTTCATTCTGCTGATTTTCTTTTTTTCGTCCTTCCTGCCAGCAGCGTCCTTATTGTTGCCCTTCAGTGCTGCAGCTGAACTGTTTCTGCTGCGGTCTGCAGGGACAAGTGTGCAACAAAACAAAACACATCTGATAATATTCTTATCTGAATATCAGTGAGCACAAATATTTCAGGTTGCTCTCAGGAGAATCCGCCTTTGTCTTTGTGACGGGGAAGCTAAATCTGAGAGACAGAGTCTGTTTTAATGTCATTTTGAGAGTCCAATTAACTTTTTCTCTAGAGACAGGCTAAATGGTTGTTAAATGTACTGAAGAAGCTAAACATACAGTATATTAGGACTGCCCTGTGTGCAGAAGGCTCTAGTGTTTGTAAACTTAGTTTCAAAGAGAAAGTTTCTGTTTTCCACTTTATTTTCACTAAGCTTTATGTACAAATCAGATGTTAACTCATTCTGACAGAACTGTCTATCATCTTTGATATTTTTTAGCTTCTGTAAAATGATCAGATTAGTAAGATTTCACACAAGTGTAGTGTTTGTTACCAAAGTTTTGTACTGTAATACTAAATCTACTCTTCAAAATAAACTAATTAAAATGAAATGTCATTAGTTCCAATAAATCGACCTCTAAAGACTTTACTGGATTTAATTTTTTTAAGAATTTATTATCAAACATCGCAAAAAGACAACGTAGGGCCAAAATTTTCATGCTACACTCCTGCCAGTGACTGTGTGTGTGTTCATGTATCTGTCTGTTAGCAAACTATTGTATGAACCACTGGAGAAATTTTAATGAAACATGAAGAAGATGATAACAGGATACACATCTACAACTGATTAACTTTTGGTGACAGCTTGATTCAAGATGGCTGCCAAAGCTAACAGACTATAACTCAGACACTTTCACAAATATTGAGCTAAAAAATTGATGTGGTAGTAGTTGACAGTCTTTCTCAACCCATACAACACTGATATCTTGATATCTTGCATTATCACTTGAGATTAGGATAAAGGCATGAGCAGAGTAAATCTAACTCACTGCTGTACACACACACACCATCAGCAGAGTCATGTGATTTCCCCAGCCCCTTTTTCACTATCTCCTCCTCACATCTCTGCTCAGTCAGCTCGATGGGCAGCTGTTAGATGGAGCTCTCATCCTGTCACAGAAAGCTGAGGGAACAAGTGACAGTGATGAAGAGGGGGAGGGTGATGGGGAGCAGTGCCTGATGAAGTCCTGCAAAGCCTTTGAGCACAGAATGAAGCTGCTGCCATTTTAATCTGTGACAGGTTAGTGTCCTAAGGAGCAGCCAGTCAGGGTCAGGAGGTTTTATAAAATCCAAGATCATTTTTCAGAAAACAGTTACTTCAGCTGCAGATAAAGAAAAAAAATCTCTCTTCTTCCTCCCTTTGAAGGCTAAAGAAGCTGAGCTGATGGTGAGTAACACAACTCTCTCTCTCTCACTTTGTGTATGTGTGTGTTAACTTCATTGGAGTTGCTATTTGTCCAATAGGTGTGAAACTTTCGATCTGCAACAGACAGACATGCAGTCAATGATTTTTTTTTTCAAATTCACACTTTTCTTTTCCTGTTGTTTTTTATTTTTCTGTGTATTTGGCAATCTAACTTATTCTGTATGTAGCTGTTTTTATATCAAAACCTTCAATTCATTCAAAAGATACTCTGACTTTTTTCTTTAATTTTTATCCTTTTCAAAATATTTAACTTTACTTGAAATAGGTAACTTTTAGCTAACCTTTTGTTGCTTTCTATTTTTGTCTACCCTACTGATACATTTAGCTTTTAAATAACATTTAGCTATTTTAACCTTTCAGCTACTGTTTAGCTAATTTTAGCTTTAAGTTAGCATTTTGCTACGTTTCGCTTCTAGACGACCTTTTACTACTTTTTCTAATTTCTAATTAATTTATTTAGGAAAAGGCACAGTGTACATTATTAAACATTTAAACAAGTTGAATTTACCAGAATTAGCCATCAGAAGTCCCTTTGCCTAGAAGGTGTAAATATACAACAATAAAAACAGCAGTCAACATAGATTAAAATGTTAAAATATAGATACAAGAAACATCTCAAACAATAAAACCATAAAATGAAAAACATCTCATGTCATTATAAGAGTTACTTAATGTTGATTATCCAACATTCATTATTTCACACTGCATTTGAATGAGTAACAGGATGACTGACTGAGGTAGAGAAATCCACTGATGTGATGCTCTGAAAGAGAAGCCTTGACCAAATGTTGTCTTTCTAAATGAGATTGTATCGTTTCCTCTGGCAGCTCCTCTTGTAGCTCTATTTAAAACTGAACAGCTGAAGGCGGACACAACCCCCCTATCTGCTTTTTAATTATCTTTCTTTCTTTGGGGCCTTTCTTTGCAAAATTTCCAAATTAAATTATTATGGATCTGGTCAGCTGGTCTCTCAACGCAATAGATCAAATTTTCTCGATGACTAGACTGGGCACAGAAGAGCCCATATGCCTCAACAGGACATTTCCAGTTGCATACATCTTGGATTCCTGGGAGAAGTGGAACATTGTGTGAGGATGTTGAAGACAAGTACATAATTGGATTTTTTAAAACAGGATTTCTGCTTTTTGGGCTTGGTGGTTTCCTGGTGTTTCGTGAAATTCGGAAGACGCAGTCAGCTGTTCCTGCCATGACAAGGCTGCCTGGCTTGTGTGAAGGGATGTGCTGAGCAGTGAACACTCAGATTCAGTTGCTTTGCAAACAGAGGCGAATACTGGACAACTCTTGTGAATCGCAGGCCAGCTGTAGACCTTAGAACTTGCTGGCCGAATGCAATCAACCTTGGTGAAGTTACTGACTCGGCTCAGCGGAAGTGACCACATTATTTGGATGTATGGATTCGCCATTCAGATGTACCAGTGGGACTCTTAAAGCTGGCATGAAATTATGCCTTCGGCCTGACCTAAACAATTTTGATATCTAAATCTGGCTCCACTGAGTCAGCCTTGGAAGGCTGGCTATCTCAAAATTCTCCTGGATGTTATGTAAACTTGACGCTCTCTGCCCAAGAGTTCCTCTCTCCCAGGACACCAGTGGATCTGTGCGGGCTCCCCTCCCAAGGCCAAAACTTTTCATCACTTTCAGAACTATGGCAGACAGAGGCCTATGTGGGACAGTATTTGTGGGCATTCCTTACCCTAATCTCAATGTCTTCGCTGAAACCCTCTCTCATATCTCCCTCTTTTTTTTTTTGTTGATACACTGACTTTTTTAGTTGGCCTTTTATTAAAATGTTTTTAACTCTTAGCTGGCCTTCGGTACTCTTAGTTAACCTTCCAGTACCTTTAGTTTAGTTTAGTTTAGTTTAGTTTAGTTTAGTTTAGTTTAGTTTAGTTTAGTTTAGTTTAGCTTTTATCATTTCTGATCTGTTAAGCTGAGGTTTTAACATCCTAGTTTAGTTTATGTTAGCTTTTATTATATCTTAGTTTGGTTTTCCTCACTTTATCTTCAGGAAGTCTATGACCTTCTCTTTGTAGGTTGCTGGTTGGATCCCTTTTCAAAGTATCATATGTGCTGCTGTCACTAAATAATGTGGACACTTTTTTCTGGCATTCAGAAATGTTGAAGACCACTGTGCATCTTCTTTTGTCTGGTGGCAAAATGGTGATGTTTCAGTCCTGGATGAGAGATATTATAGGATCTCTGGATTTGCAATGTCCTGGATTAGTGAGAATCCACTGGACAGATTTTACTATGTACATTTATGACTGATTAACTTTTGCAGCCAACCCAATTCAAGACAGGCACAAAATGGGAATAACTCAGTTATTTTAAAGATATTGAGCTAAAATTTTATGTAATTGTAGCTGACAGTTATTCGCAACACATATTACAAGCGCTAACAGATTGTGCAAGATACTGCTTTTTATGTGAGATCACGTATAACATTATTTACTTTTGAGGTTTGACCAAAATGGCTACATCTTCGTCATTTCTCAGCATAAGATGATTTAAGTCTAAAACTCTAGCATGAAAGGCAGTGGGAGATATGTATTCTGTCAAGAAATGCTAGGTTGTTAATTTTGCCAAATATATCCTAGTATTACCACCACTGTACCAACACCCCCACCATCAGCCTGCTCACACAACACGCTTATAGGTCACTCTAGATAAGAGTATCTACCCAAATAAAACTATAATGTCTAAAAGATTCTTCTTACACCTGCTGTATTTTGCAAACACTATAAAATACAATTCTACTTTTTCTTTTAGTGGAACCCATAAATATAGTGAGGCCAAAAAATGTACCGGAGCAGGAACATGCACTCTCAGGGTTCAGTGAATTACAAGTGCAGAATGGAGAAAAAACAGCCAAGAGCAATTTCAGCACTTGATAAACAGAATGTGACACTCCAGCACCTCTATGTTTGGCTGGTGCTCAGAGCTGTGCTCGTGTTGTGTGTGAAGAGTTTGGATGTGAAATAATGTACATGTAAATACTAAATCAAGGCCAACAAAGATGTTTCTTGATGAAAACAATACTCTGTCATTGCTCTCTATCTGCAGGACCTCTACATTAACATCAGTTCTTTCTCCCACTTTTCTAAAACCTGACTTCATTCGCTGTCACAGACAGTGACAGAGATCAGAGGTCATTACCTTTATATGATGTTTATAGGAGTTTAACAGAGGTTACACTCAGCCTCCTGCAGGCTGCTGAAGTAGAGTTGATATACAACGTCACATCAGAAAACATATTTATTTAGTTTTTACCATAGACAGTAAGCTGAACCTCATGTTTACAACAAAAAAGCTAAATCTGGGTAAATAAAAAAACTTCATTAAAAGGTTTAAAAGAAGGAACAAAATTCCTAAAACAGTGTTTGAATGGTAACCAGTTCCCTGTAAGAGGGATAAACTGAACGGGACACAGACCGTGAGCACCTACTGAACATAATCCTCCATCTACAGTGGCTCACAAAAGTATTCATCCCCCTTGCCATTTGTTTCTGTTTTGTTGCCTTACATCCTGGAAATTAAATGGATTTTCAGTTTGAAAATGGCCTTACACAAAATACTTTAAATTAATGAAGTTAAATAAGGAAAACATAGTTTTAACTATTTCTAAAACTGAAAAGTGGTGTGTGCATATGTATTCACCTCCTTTTCTTTGAAGCCCCAGTCATTCCCTTCAGAAGCCTAACAATTAGTTCAATAAGATCCACCTGTGAGGGATTGAAGAGTCATATGTTCTCAGTATAATCCATCTGTTCTGATAGACCCCAGAATCAACAGCAGTTTCACACCTCTAAGTAGTGATAGCTACCAACAACTAAGAGACATCATGAAGACCAATGAACTTCCCATATAGGTCAGAGACAAAGTTGTGGGGAAAAACAGATCAGGGTTGGATTATAAAAAATATCCCAGAACCCTGAACAGCCCATGGAGCTCCATTAAAACCATTATTAGGACATAAGGATGATACTGCCACAGCAAACCTGCCAAGAGAGGATCATCTACCAAAAGTTACAGAGTGGGTAAGGAGGGCATTAACCAGAGAAACACACAGAAGGACAAAAATAACCCTGATGGAGATGGGAGGATCTGTCTATAGGACCACTAGAAGCTGCACAGAGCTGAGCTTCATGGAAGAGTGGCAGGAGATAATTTAAGATAAGATGAGATGCTTTATTGCTGATGTATTCTACAATGAAACTTTGTTTGTGGCACTTCCTGTGGCAGCTGCTGTGGATGCAGGGGGACTGGTTCAGTGTTGCTTCAGCTGACTCTTTATAGTGGGTCATCAGGAGACACAGCAAGATAAAGCTGTGTGTCATCTGAATACATGTAAAATTTGATGCAGTCTCCTGATGATGTTTCCTAATGGCAGCTTGAATAAATTTAAAGCATGGGGCCTAAAATTGATTCCTGTGGAACTCTATATTTAAGTGTATAATGTTTAGATGATAAATTACCTTTACTAATAAAAATAATTGTCCATCTACGAACATAAGTTAAATCACTTAAGAACAGTTCCAGAGATGCCAAGTTATCAGAACCTCCAAGAATGGTGTGGCTAACTGTGTCCAATGCTGAGCTCGGGTCTAATAAAACTAAAGCTGAAGGTTTGTTTAAATCCATGTTGTATCTAAGGTAATTTAAAATCTTGATCAATGCTGTTTCTGTATTATGGCTGTATTTAAAATCAGACCTATTCATACCTATGAAAAAAAAAATTAATTGAATAAAAAAAGCCTTTTTTAAACTTCACTTAAGAACAGCAGATCTGAAATCACTCTGTAGGTATTAAGCATGGAGGCATCTGGATTACTTCTCGTCTGGTGGGGTTTAATGATGGCAGTCTTATAAGTAGTAGAAGACACCCAAACAGTTCTTCCATCTATTCATTTATTTACCTGCTTTTTCTTTTCCAGGTCCTGGGGGAACTGGTGTCTGTCTCCAGCAGTCACTGTGCAGGAGGTGGGGTACAACCTGGACAGGTTGCAAGTCTACCCAAGACAGTTATTGTCATTGTTGTTTTTCTTTTGGCTGCTTCTGTGTGCAGGAGTTGCCACAGCTAAAAAACTTGCAAAAGAGGTTTGGCTATTGTTTTATGCCAAATAACCTTCCTGACACAACCTGGGCTCAAGCCCACAGTCAGGGTTACAAAACTGCAGTACTGACCACCAAGCCACCAACACAAAAATACAAAAAAACCTGAGAGAATTTTTTAAATAAAGAGTAGGTATGGGGTCTAAAAAGCAAGTTGCCTGATTTAGTTGAGAGATAATTCTACCAAGTATTCCAGCATCAATTAGGATAAATTCCTCCAGCATTTTTCACTAACCAACAACAGGTTTTATGTGTCTATATTTGAAAAAGATTCTGGAAAAGATTTGACCTGATACTTTCTATTTTTCCTCTGAAGTGGGCTGCAAATTCCTCACAATTGGAGCCGTTAAAACATTGCTCAATACTTTTGGGGCAAGCTTAGTTAGTCTGTCAAATACCAAAAACATGTTTTGTTGGGTTGTTTTTATTGTTTGGTATGAGTTTAGAGAAAAAGGAGTATCTTGCTTGTTTTTTTGCCTTTTTGTAGATAATCAATAGGGGCCTCACAAATATATTTGTGGATTTTCTACAAAAACATGGTGTAAGCCTAAATCAAGAAAACATCATACACACAAAAAAATGCAGTTGTAAAAAAATGTGCATATGGATGAACATAAACACATTTCCTTTGTACATCTAGATCAAAGTGGAACCGAGCACAGAGGAGACTTCTCCCCTGACATGCCTTCATTTAAAAATACAAATGGATGCAAATATGCCCTGCAGGTGTGATTCTCCTCTATGCACAATTAGAAACCACATATACATGTGGGAAAAAGAGGTACTATTTACATGTGTCATAGTTGTAAGTAAACCCAAGACCATGAGAGATACAGAGAGCCATGTGATAAGACTCGATAACCCGGTGAATCAGCCAATGCCGCGAAGGTCAAGCTTATTGAGATGAAGAGCTTCCTTGCTGCATGTTCCAGATTGGGTAAGAGCTGCATGAAGGATGCCCAATGGTCTCCCTCCTGCGGGAGTCTGTGTGCTGATGGAGAAACAACCATGACCTCTGCTGTCCTAGGGCAGCTGAGGACTCCAATGCTTCTCTTAAGACAGAGACTTCAGGAGTTTACACTGAGAGGATGAAAGAGATGAATGTTTCACCTCTGGAAAAGGTCTTGTTACAGTTTTTAGTGCAAAGCTTGGGAGCCATTGTAGGGGTAGTATCAGCCTCATATTGGTGAGTGGGAGTCTTGTCAGACAGAGCCAAGAATCAGTTTGAAAGTTCATCCAGTGTTTTGAAGTGGATCCAGTAATTACGAACAACCTTGGTCCAGGATAGCTTAGTTTGGTCAGTCAGTCTGATTAGGAGTTGATGTGGCGCTCTAAGCTTTTGGTCTGGGCCTCATTTGAGCCCAATCTTGCTGTGTTGGCCCAGATATCAGCTGTGGCTGCAGTGAACCAACAGCATTCGGCTCCAGTCTCTTCTGCAGCATGAGTCAATTCTAACCGTGGAAGTATGGTGGCAGTGTCTGGGACTGCTGCAAAACACACCTTCACTGTAGTTTCTGTTTTTTTCTGTAATTTGAAACCTCATTTGTCACATTCCATCATGCAGTCTGCAATAGACTGACTGGCATTTTTGTGCAAAATTCAGGGGGCAAAAAAAGAATCCTATACCAAAGGAGAACACTTAAAGCACCATTTCTTCAGACTTTTTATCGTAGTTACAGATGAGTGACAAAAACTTTTATTGCAATTTTATGTCTCCTGCACAACTTTCTCTGCATAAATGTATAAAAAGAGGGAAAACAAGAGAATCAAAGACACATGAATAAAAGCAACAACAACAAAAACCTATACATTATATGATGCAATGCACTAGTGGATGTTAAGAACACAAAAGAAAAGATGGTGACATGACTTGATGGTGGTGTTGGATGAAAAAGAAAAGGATCATTCCACTTCAATATGAATGTGTTCTCTCAACATTAAAAGCAGTGAGCATAAATCAAAAGCTCAGGTTACAATAAAAACCAGACTGTAAAACTTTAATCTAAACATGTGAGTCAGTCCACATCATGTTGTTATGAGCTGAGCAGCTTCTGGTCTCTGTTAGAGAAAACAGACTGCAGTGTGCATCACAAGTAAATCTTCTGTTCAGATCAAGTATCAACATGATGATAAAAAGGGAATCTTTGTAGAGCTGGAGGAAAGTAAAGTAAATCCAAATACATCACAAAGTATTATGAAGATTATACATCATGTGGAAATATTTGTTTGTTTTTTTAATCATCCATAAAGTCCGAAATCTTTTCTAGATTAAACTGAAAAAGTCACTTTGAGCGTTTCTTGCTTTGCTTTCATATTGGCTGCCCGTGTATTTTATAGTTTGTTTTAAAATTCTTTTGTTCGTTTTTAATTTTTTAAATAGCATTGCTCTGCCTTACTTAAAAGATTTTCTCCACCACTACACTCCCTCTCGGTCACTCAGGTCCGCTGACCAGCTGCCTTCTCTGTTGGTGCCCCTAAGTTATGAAATGCTCTGCCTTTGCACTTTCGAAAGGCCCCTTTACTGTCCACTTTTAAAACACGTTTGAAAACATATTTTTATTCACTGGCTTGTAACACAACAGAGACTTGACGTTACTTACGTTTTACTGGTAATTGTTTTATCTGTTCAACTGCATTGTTTTTATTGTGCTTTTTAATTCATTATCATGTGCTTGACAACAAAGCTCCCAGTGTCTTTATGTTTTTTCCCTGTCTCTATTTTCTGTTTTTCAGTATCTTCTCTGAAACTGTGTTAGGGTGACCTAGCAACAAAAAATAACAAATCGAAACCCGAAGTTCCTGTAGACCTGATGCCACAGATATGCAGAACTGTGACCAACAAGGCCTCAGCCAGCTGAAGGGTGTAGGTGAGAACTCGCATTGTAGAGTTAATTTTTTTTTGTTCCCCTGACAGCTGAAACATGCTTTCTGTTCTTTAGAGCTCAGTCTTTAATTTCTTCAGTGTTAGTTTGTAACCTGTGCCCATAAACTATCCATCCATCCTACCATCTTCTTCACATGATGGTTCCTGTTCAGGGTCACAGGAGCTGTGCCTATCTCCAGCGGTCACTGAGAGGCGAGGTACACTCTGAACAGGTCACAAGTCCATCACAGTGACATATAGAGACAAACCATTCACACTCTCACTTGCACATAGGGACAATTTAGAGTTACCAATGAACCTACCATGCATTGTTTTGGTCTGTGGGAGAAAACCATGCGTGCACAGGGAGAACATTTAACCGCCACACAGACAGATTTTGGTTTGAAGTTGAATCTACAACCTTCTTCCTGAAGCTCTAAACAACACTGTTAAAACAGCAGGAAATAAACAGTATTTCTTTAATGTATGCATCTTTCCTGTCAGAGATTTTAACAAAGTTCATCTTAAGATGAGAAATGGAGTTGTTGTTGTGTTGGTTAAACCTCAAAATGCACTTTAGGCTTAATTTCATGCATAATTGTGGGATCTGTTAGAGCTTTAAGTATGTGTTGTGACGACTTTCAGCTACTATCACACCAAATTATAATTCAATATCTGTAAAATTGACTGAATTATAACCATTTTAGTGTTTTCTCGGGTCAGTTAGCTGATGCAGCCATTTTGAATTGAGCTGAGTTCAAAAGTAAATATTCGTAGATGTTTATTCAATGATTACTTTGTAACTATTTAATTCTCCCTTGGCCTCCGGGTCAAATGGACCCAAAGTTACAAGGGCTTCTCTTCTTCTCTTCAGTTACGAAGGCTTCAAGAGGGTTAAAATAGAAACATCCAAACAAAAAAATATCTTTATTATTTTTGTACCTTTGAGACTTCTCAGAACATTTTACACACTGACAAGACCTGTGAGTTAAAAAATATACTGTACACAGCCATATTTTGTTAAAGTGCATTTTCTCTCTTTCATGTCTTTCAGTCTGTGTGGCTTGGGCCAGCATAGTGTTGGTTCTGCTGGGAGTTTTGGGCTCAGTCAGTGGCTGTCCTGGTGTCTGTACCTGCTACAGGAACACAACTGACTGCTCTGCTGTTGACCTCGTCTCTCTGGCGCCTATCCTGGAACTGCTAGGTTCAGGCTGTCTGGTTCTGCGTCTGTCCCAAAACAACCTCTCCTCAGTGGGCAACGTTGGTATGTTCAACCTGAGCAGCTTGGAGGTCCTGGATCTCTCCCAGAACCACTTCTACAATTTGCAGCCTGGAGCTTTCCTGGGCATGAGCAGTCTGCGCTTATTAAATCTGTCTTCTAACTACCTCGGCATACGTCTGTCCACCTCCAACCTTGCAGACAGCAGAGTGACTGTCAAGGACTTGAACGGAAATCAAGGCAGTATTGGTTTGAGCATGGAGGTTTTCAAGGGATTGTGGCAACTGCAAGGGCTCGACTTGTCCTCTAATGGGCTCCTGTGGCTGCCTAAAGGCCTGCTGGATGACCTTCAGAAACTCACCTGGCTGTCCCTGGCCAACAACAGGCTTGTGTTTCTGGACAGGGTCACATTTGAGCCACTGGTAAGACTACAGGAGCTGCAGCTGGCTGGAAACCCCTGGAAGTGTGACTGTAAGCTGAGAGATTTCAAGCACTGGATGGAGTGGTTAATTTACAGGGGTGAGCAGAGATGTCAGTAGGCTTCTTAAAACTTCAGTACTGATAGTTTGGCTTTTGCAAACTTGAGAAAGTCCAAAGTGGGTAGATGAAAAGCTGTAAAATCAAAGCACTCAATATCTCTTTTTACAAGATGGATGTAAGCCAAGCAAAGGCATCTAAGAATATAATTACCTCCATCTTTGTCAGTCCTCCCGTTTTTCCTTTTTATTTATTTTTCCCCCTTTCATCTACTTCTTTTTCCCTCTCTGCCCTTGTCTCTCCTCTCCATCTGTTTTATAGATGGGCAGGTAGATGTGATGCAGTGCAGTCTCCCGAAGGACTTGAAGGGCAGGGACATCCGCAGCGTACCAGGAGAGATGTTTAGCTACTGCCTGCAGAACCGAACCAAAGAAGGTGTGTCGGATCAGGCCGCACGGCCGCCCTGCCCACCCGGACGGGTCAGCAGCACAGATGATTGTGTTCGCCAGCGCTACCGGCCTGCCAGTGTACGCCGAGCACATGGCACCCAGATAGTTGCTGGGGTGGTTTGTGGTACAGTGTGTGTCATGATGGTTGTGGCTGCAACCTACGGCTGCATCTATGCCTTGATCATGGCGCGGTACCAGAGACAGATGAAGATCCGCGGGCAGCCTTTGATGGCCGACTTGGGACCTGACGCCGACACCGAGGACGGGCAAGGGTCGTCTCCTGACACACTGGTGGTGCCAAGTATAGAAGCCTGCGACTTTGTGGATGGCTATCGAATCAGCAGCTTCTGACGCATTCTGATTTTAGGTTGTTTGCTTTGGCTGTTTCTTTCCCTTGGCTCTGATTGCTGATGACACAGAGTCTGCGGAACCAAAGCTTACAGTTCTGCTGCTGTGCTGAAACTCTCTGGACAGGGACCGATTGTTCAGCTAATAGAGAGGATGCTGGAATGCCGCAGAGCTTCTTTTAATGTATGGATGCTCTGTGAGTCCTTATTCCCTGCTCTGTATTTCTCAGTCAGCCTCTAAACTCCTCTGAAGTTGCAGTTCAGTATTTCTGCACCATTCTTTATGGCTTTTTTTGTTTCTTCTTTGAAAATGTATAACTGCACTTTTGTTCAAGCTGTTTTTATATCTGAGGACAGGCAAAACATACAAGTTTCAAAAGTACCAAAGTATAAAACATATTTCTCACCAGTAGTTGGATTTCATATTTGTTGCTTTGATGAGTAATTCTTTGTTAATGTGTGATATAGCTTGTTAAATTTGCTCAGAACAGATTAAGTTAGAGTCCTGCTGCTCAGATAAATCTTTTAACTCCTCTGGTTTTGTATGCTGCATTCAAACAATGTCAGGATTCTGCTGACATCGAGAGGCCACGTTGCGAACTGCAACAGCTCTAAAACCCAGCAGCTGTTCTGTCATTCCACACAATCAAATGTTATTGTGAAAACACATGAGAATGTCATCTCGCATGAGCTGTTCCAAATCTTTGTCAAATGTTTTTCTTTTCATAAGCACAAAAAAATTTATCCATTTCAACTGGACTGTTATTCAAGCTCAAGTTATTCAACTATTTATGTAAATAGTTTTTTTTTTCAAACACACATCATAAATTTGAGAAAAACAATCCATAACAACAGGTCTCACAAGTACACAAATCCCAAAACCAGTTGATTCATCAATCAAAAACCAAACTCATCTATCCCTTGTATCAGCATAATCTTTTTTAGATGATAACTTTTCAAAGTCATTTCATTTTACAGTTGTATGCAGCTTGATTAGAATTAAAGCAGGATTACTAACCGGTACCCTTACTTACATCACAATTTAAACAAGAATATCTTAGAAGTAAAATCTAATTGAAATTGGAATTAATTTATAATGTGAACAAAGTTATGAAATTAAGTTTTATAGCAATTAGTCTTGAGTCAAATAACTGTAATTAGGATTCTTTTCTTAGTTCCTCCATTGTCCATTTGCATTCTCCCCAAGGACACCAAAATTAAAAAAAGCTTTCCTTTTGTTTGGGAAACCCTTGGGTCTTTGGTGACAGCACAGAAAAACACAGAAAACACAGAAAAGGGATGCATCCCCAGCCAAGCTTGCCGCGGCTCTGTTCCTCAACTTGATTTCTGTTCCTCAACTTTTTTTTCTGGTTCAACAGTCTGCCCTGGAGCTCTGTTTGTACTCTTCTTCCAGGACAAAGTAAAGATGTGATTTGACTGTTATGTTCTTTTAGGGGGGCTTGTTTCTTTTAGCTGTATGATGCAACAAGTGATAAAAAGCCTGCTAGTTTTAGTGGGCAGGTATCTATTTGGTTGGTCTGCATGGTAGGCAGCTCTGGTCAAATGTCCAGGTACTGTTGACCATGTTCTTAGGGACATCTGGGGTGGAGCACATACAGGTCAAACAGCTGTTTAAAGAATACAGGAAGGCAGACCAACTCAGCATGCAGGGTGCTAAAGAGGTGGGGAAAAGTGTTCCTGTAGCAGCGTGAAGATAAATTTTGAAATACTGTGATGTTTCTAAATGTTCTCCTTATTGCCACACATGTAGGTATAACTGAACTAACAGCACACTTGTCTTTAATGTGTGTGACTCTGATGACCTTGTGCTTTGGTAAAATCAAGATTTTGATAAAACTAAATACAATAAAACAACTGTAAAGGTTTGAAAGAAACCATGAGTAAAACTTAGTCTTAAATAGTCAATATTTTGATATGAAACATCTTCTCACTGGCACCTCGAGCAAAAGTCTCCAGAAACTCCAATACATGCAGATCTCTACTGCAAGGATCCATATAACACTTGCTCTATACTCGCTCCACTGGCTTCCCATCAATACAAAGATTGATTACAAGATCTCCCTCCTCACCCATCAGGGTGTTTATGGAAACTCTTATCTGAAAGAACATCTCACTCCACAAACCTCAACACATTCCCTCCACTGTACACATTCAAACTGCCTTCATCTTCCCAAAATGTGTGTGACTGTGATGGCCCTGTGATGAACTTTGACCTGTTCACTTGACTTAAGGTGAAGAATGGGTGCTTCTGCATGCAGTGACAAGCATCAAGAAGTTGGCCTCTACGTTAGTTGTCTTTCAGTGCTCTCAATGCTTATGTGATTCTAGGTTTTGTGTCCCTGAGGGCTTTAGAACTTAATTAACATCAGGCTGACATGGGTTTGTTTTATTTCGCATTGCCTTGGCTTGTATCACACGTTTTGTTTGTAAACAAAGCTGCCACCATGGGAATGACATGTCAGGAATATTCCTGTGACATGCTGCTATAAGTGAACTCTGCAAATCTTCCCCAAACTGCAGGTACAATATTGCAGTTCTTGTGTTTAGGAATTAGCAAAAGTGACAGGAAAAGAGGAAGAGGGGTAAACTAGAAGGTGTTGGACTGCCTCTAAAGAAACAGTTGCTCAGCAGGATCCCCCTGCCCTCTGTGTTCCTGTCAAACGTCAGGCCTCTGAGGAACAAACTAAACAACCTCCAGGGGGATGTCTGCTTCCAGAAAGACTTTGCAGCATCATGGTCTTCAGTGAAAGTTGGCTTACTGAGCAAAACCTGACACTTAGCTTCTTATTGATGGCTTTGGTGTCTGGCTTGCAACACTAAAACAACAGGAAAACCCCAAGGAGACAAGGTATGTCAGGACATCAGCAATAGGTACTGGAGCTCTGAAACTGTCCGAGAGTGGATTTGCACACGGAATATTAAACTTTTAACTGCGTCCCTATTATTTACCACGAGAGTTTCCACAGAGTTTTATAACTGTGACTTTTATCCACCCAAAAACAAATGCTGCCTCCACCTCCCTGTACAATATACAAGGTTGTACAGAGACTTCAAACCATCTCCCTGGAGGTACCAATTTTTATTTTAGGGGATTTTAATCATGCCACTTAAAGGGACCCAAACAAACTTTTATCGGTATGTCTCCTGCCCGACCAAGAAGGTAGAACACTGGATTTATGCTACATGGTCATTAAGGATGCATTAAGTCTCCCCCACATACCAAACTGGTTTAAAAACGGGAAGTCCAAACGAGAGATGTGAAAGTTTGGAAAAATGAGGCCATGCTCTTTTTGCAGGTATGTTTTCACTTCATGGACTGGGAAATGTTCAAATAAATCTGTGAGGATTTGAATGATTTAACATATGTTAAAATAAACCTACCCCAATAAAAAGCCTCAAGTTACTAAATCTGATCAATCTTTTGTTAGGAAAAAGAACCAAGCATTGAAACAAGGTGACAGATCACCTCTCTACACAGCCACAAAGGAGCTGAAAGCAGAGATCTGTAAAGTGAAGAAAAGCTATAAAGCTGGACTTGAGAACAAAATGGCTTCCAGTAACCTGGACTCAGCCTGGTGCAGCATGAAAATTATTGCTGGCAAAAAAAAAAGAAAGCTCAGCTTGTATTTTAAATGTCTTCAGGTCATACACTGATTTTGCCAATGCTCCTAACTATTTTTATGAGTTTTATTTTTTCAGTTTAGCAATGAAAAATGAGAAATGAGTGGCAAATTGAGTGATAGGCAGCATTTCCTTGTAAGTCTACAGGATGCCAAAAAGGTGTTCCCACATAAGAGTCAAGAAGAGCCAAAAACAAGACAATATCTGTGGTTGGCTACTGAAGCCCTGCTCAAGTGTATAAGGGCCAGTATTTTATTTTATTTTTAGTCTTTAGAAATGTAACATGTCCTCAAAATCTCGAAACACGTGGTTATTCCAGTTCATAAAATCAGTGAAGGTCAAATGTATTTATAAAGTACTTTAACAAACAGCTCCTTGCTATCCCAAAGTGTTATACGCACAATGCAGTACAAATAAAAATGAAGTTAAAAGCAACATACAATTATGAGTAAAAAATTACAAAGAATAAATGCATATAAATTGAATACAAACAGCTAAAGAGAGGCATCATATATAGGGAAAACAAAAGAGTGGTTAAAATGGAGCTTTAAGGGACACCCCAGCTTAGTAGGACTGCTGTTTCTGTTTTTATATTTGACCTGTATAATTTGTTAGCAGTCTACAGTATGGACCACTGGTAAACAACTAAACCACGAAGAATGCCTGTTGATGAAAATGCTTCCAGAGTTTTTGTTTGTTCTTCTGAGTTGGAGCTACAGAGCTGAGACTCACCTCCAGCCATGGCTGTCCTTCCTCCAGATGTTACCGTCACTGCTGTGGTGGCTACCACATAATTCACTCCTGTAAGAAATACCTTTTATTCAACAAACACTGAAAGGTTACTCTCTTCATGACAATCAGCTACTAAATGTTTGGAGCTGGGTGGATGATCACCTTTGTCATTGACGGAGTAGTAGTAAAATTTGCCTGGAGTGTTTTCCACAGCAAGGCGGTACCACAGTGGGAAGTGATCAATGGTGAACAGGTTGGCTTTATCAGAGGGAGTCAGGAACTTCCTGTGAGGAATAAGTTCATCATCAGACAATATTTAAAACCATAATAGCTGTCAAAACACATGATTTTTCAAATTTCTGATTTGAAATTTTTGTATGTGTATTATTTATGATAAAAATAACGACTAAATATGCATCATCTACTACCAAAAGTCTACCCCATAATTTGTAATAAATGAGCTAAATTGGCAGAGTTATGTTTTGTTGCAAACAATTATGAATCATTTGTTCACATGTGAACATTGACGAGTACACTTCAGACAGTCTTGGGCCCGACTGATATTGAGTTGGTAAAAAAAATCCTGGATGTAAGCAAAGTCAGAGAAGAACAATGGAATCGAAGACTCCAGATTGAAAGTGAAAAGGTGAAGTATTTCTTTCTTCTCTATGGATAATAGTCAACAGAAGTAGAGTCATTTTGGGGAGGAAATCAAGCGGTGGAAAGTGTTAAAGCAAAAGTTGGGGTTAAGATCAGATGTAAATGAGCTGAGCTGAGATATTCCAAATTCTGGATTTAGTTATAAAGAAAAGCAAAGAACATTTGCGGTTTTCTAACGCAAATTTTTACAAAAACCGTGATGAGTTTGAGTTATATAACCCCCAAACAACCATTTAATAATGTAGAAACTGTGTTAGATGCATAAAAATTGTGTACTTTGACAGCTGTTGTGTTTAACTTTCTGAACTTAGTTGATCAACTGTGGTAACATTTTGTTAGACCTCCACCCATGTCAGGATTTGGGGGTCTTGGGTTTACTTTTGTATTGGGTTTATTATTTGTTGTGGTTATGTTTATTCTCCAATGTTTAATGTGTTCTTTGTTGTTTTGTTCCTTGTGCTATCTCTGACTCTCCCTCAGTAGTTCGGTCAACCTGCCTCACCACTCACACCTGTCCCTTGTTGCCACTCAGTCACCTGTTTCCATTTCCTCGTTACCCTCTGTCTTTTAAAACCTGGTCATCTCCTTCACTTACTTGCTGGTTCATTTTCACTCCTATGTGCTGTCCTGTTTTTCCTTGTGTCTCGCCCCTCGTGTTTGTTGCAACCCTGGTTTTTGTTATTTAGTTTTAGTTACTGCCTCGTCAGCCTTTTGTTTTCCTTTTTGTAAATAAATTAGTTTCTCCTTGTTCAGTCTGCATTGGGGTCTAACCAACTCTCCCCAGTCGTGACAACACTATGTATAAATGACAGCTGTGATTTGACAGCTGTTCAATGTGAATACAGTTCAACATTTATGTCCAAATATCAGGTTTTAGTAGTGGCTGTTACCAACACTTACCTGCCAACTTTATAGTGGTTTTGAATTGGTTCTGGTTCGTCTATCAGAAGTATTTTGGTTTTTGAATTTTTGTTCAAATAAGATCAATGAAAAGTAGTAGGAGACATTGGCAAAAACTCCGGAAAAGACGACCACTTGAAACAGAAATCAAACAACACTGACACCAAGCTGGGATATGGGTCCCTGAATTGTTTCATCCGTCTCTCCTTTTCTATAACTACTTTGTATTGCTCAGGGTGGTGGAGGTGGGGCAGAACCTATTTCAGTAATCAGAAGGTGAGAATTCAAATACACCTGAACAAGTAAAAGTTCATCACAGGATCATCACAAGAGATACTGCCATTGACCAACACTTACACTGAAGGTCAGCTTGAATGTTGTTGCACTGAGGGAGGAAACTGGAGTAATTGGAGAAAACTCACTTGTGCAAAGGGAGAACATGGATCCTCCCCACACAAAGGTGCTGTCATGATCTGTACGTTTTGAGTTCTGGTTTGATTCTGATTTAACGTTTTGATTATTATTTTGTACCAAAAGACCTTTCTTGTTTTCAACGTTCTTTGTTCTAGTGGGACTTCTTGTTTTACTTTGTAGAATTCCTCCCTTTGATTATTTTAGATGGTGGTGCATCCTGTTGGACCTTTAATTCATGCCTGATTTCTACTCTGTTGATCATCAAGTGTCTGTTTATAGTTTCCTTGTTTTTCCTAAGTTGGATTGTTTTGTTTTGTCATGGAACAACTTTACACTTGTATTCTCTATTAGTGTTTTAATTTCTCTCCCTCACAACATATTTTATTATTTTGTTAGTTAAATCAGCCCACCTCCTATATAATACATATACATACATATCTACATATATACACACACACACACACATATTGTATATCTCAAGAAAGCCAGGATAGGAGCTGTTTGAATTCTCTGTTTTGCCTCTTACTTTGCAACTCTGGTCTCAGTTCCTGTATATCTCATGGTTCGCATCAGGCCAGAACGAGTCCCAAGGAACGCTGTCTCAACTCCTGGTTCCAATCTTCAAGATTCACATGAGAAAGAAAAGGAATTATGTATCTTCATTAGAAAGTTTGAAATGACTGTCTCAGGTCAGGACCAGAGATACCTGTCTGCTACCTTGATAATTTTTTAACTAAACTAACAAAATAATTCATTTTAAATGTGCCTGACCTGTCATTAAGCAACAAAGTATTCCAGTAGGCCTCAAGTGGAGCTGTTACCACGGCGTCAAACAACATCTGCTGTAGCAATAACTCATCACCTGGACATGGGTAGGTTAAGTCAAATATAGGTAAAACAAAGGTCATCCAAACCTAAATCTATCTTAATCTGAAACCATTGAACAATCTTGCTTACTTAAAGGTAGTATGTCACTGGGCTGTGATTGTTGAAGACTAGTTGACCTATTTTCACCTATTTTCTTGCAATCCTGAGTCACCAATTAGTCTCCAACACTCGCAGCACAGTTAGATACCACCTTCAATGTAAATGATCAAATTATAGTATTAATATTTCAATTTGATTAAAAAATTTTAAGGTAAAAAACCTACACTCAAGATCCGGTTCTTTCCCAAGCAAGTAGCTGATGGCAGCTTGTAGCTGGGAGTATTTTCGGTGAGCAGGGTCGATGTCTGTCTCACAGTAAGTCCTGAGGAAAATGTAGAGAGACACACAAAGCAGCTTACAGACACTTTGACAAATTTTATTTGTACCAAGGAAGGACAATGTACTAAAATAACATACTTAAGTAAAAATACAGTTAATCTGTCGAAATTTTACTCAAGTACAAATAAAGTTACTAGTGTAAAAATCCACTCAAGTAAAAGTAAAAAGTAATTCATTAAAATTTACTTCATTCAAAGTTAATGCGTTATTTTACAAACAGACCCAGTCACTGCAGGCACTTCTGGTACACATTTTTCCCCTTAATTTATTATTAATTTACACATTCACTTTCACATTTACTCGTTATTTACTTTCTCTGCATACAGCATTTAGAAGCAAATGAGAGGACTTTGTGGGGACTCTTTTAGTTAGGATTTGAGTATTTTGAGTTATTTTTTTAGTTCTTTTGTATTAGGTCTAATTGTTTTCTCTTGTTTTCCTATAGTTTTACTTTGATTCTTGTGATCCATGTGTTTTTGTCCATTCCCTGTCGTGTCGTGTAGTCTGCTCCTTGTGCCCTCTGTGTTCCTAGGGCCATCACTCGCTCTCCCTCGGTAGCTTCCATGTCAGTCGGTCTCACCCATCTGCACCTGTTCCTAGTTACTAATCAGTCACCTGTGTCCACTTCCTCATCAGCCTCTGTCTATATAATGCGCTCCTTAGCTTCCATTACTCACTGGTTCATTTTTGCTATTGTGCGTTATCTGATTCTCTTTGTGTCTCCTTCCTCGAGCTCCCTGTGATCCAACTTCTTGTAAGTTTTGTTTGCTGCCCTGACAGCCTTTTGCTTTCATTTATTAATAAATCAGTTTTCTTATGAGCTCTTCCTGTCACCCAGCATTCTGGGTTCAACAAACTCCCCTAACCTAATAATTTTAAGATTTGTTCATTATCCTGTATTCTGGTCCATAATGTAGATGATTTTTAACTGACAACTGATTAGAAATAACAAAATTTGTATATTTTAAGTGTTGCTAAATTATCTGTGATTGAGGACAAATAATGTGGCTGACCATGGACACCAGTGTTAGAGGTTAGTTCATTTCATTCCTGATGCCATGTGATTTAACATACCACTCAGAGGCAATGCTGAGATCAGGGGAGGTCAGGTCATGCAATCCTGCAAAGGAAAATAAATTCAGTTTTAATTTCTATGCATCAATGAAATCGTTCAAGTGAATAAGTTGATGAATCAGCACCTGAAACTAAAAACTGTTTTATTGATTTCTTCTTTAAAATAAGCTGTATTTTTCTGGAAACTACAGAAGTAAACACGAGGAACAAGCAGAATTTGAACTGCCAGGAACACCAGAAAATTGTACCTTCTTCCACAGATACACTTCCAATAATCATCAGGCTTCCATGGCCCTTGGTCAGTACCATACCAAAGCTGCAGAGAAACAGCAAAGATAGACATCACACAACATTAAAGGTCAGAAAATAACTACAAGTGAACAGAACTGCTGCTTTACCTGAATGGTGTCTCATCAATGTTGGTGTAAAAATAATTATTGACAAGGTTCAGGGGTCTTTTCTGTTGCATGAAGAAAGAATCACAGAATGATCAGAATAGTAAATCTAAGCTATTATAAAGTAACTGTTTATAATCTTGGATTGTTGTACAGTATGACAATAAAGGCTATCAAATTCTGATGTTGTCACTTTCCTGAAAGCTGTCTTGTCTTTAGTTTTAGCACAGAACAATAAGTTGGAGCAGAAGAGTCTGTTATCTCACAGAGAAACTGACTTGAAAAGTTATTTTTTAATATAAGTAAAAGTTACCAGAGCAGCTTAAGTTTAAACTCCAGGAACCAGACTGAAAAAGCTAAAATGATTAAAAACCATTAAAGAAACAAGGTGTGAACTGATGGACTTCTCACCCCTTTATCCACTGAAGCTCTGACGTTTAGTGTGATGCTGCCCGTCTCTCCTCTCACCATGGCTGTCCTCAACTGAAATTTGGGGTGATAATGTTTATATTTTGGATTGAAAATAAGATGAAACAAAGATAAACTATACTTCTCTGCATAAGTAAACTTGGCTAAGGAAATAAGCACAGTTGTTGCAGTAGCATACACAAACACAAGCTAAAAAATTAAAAAGTGTTTTAGCAGGACAAATTGTAAAACATTTAGTTATTGACCATAGGGGTATACTACAGAGAAAGTTCAAAGTAGGGCTGGCTCATTGCTGTCCCAGGAGACAGCAATGATATAGCTTACAAGTGTATTCAAGCTTTCAAGCATATTGTTCAGCTATTTCTTGTGCTAAAAAGCATGTTTTATTTTTAAAAATTTTGGTCAAACAGGAAGTTAAGATTGTGCTGCATGCAGACACAGTGGCTCGGCTCTCTCCAACTTTCTATTTTTTTGGGTGCTTTTAGTGCCTATGTTAATCTCTACAGCCTTTATTAATGCAGCAGCATCAAAAAATTACTATGTTCTATGTTCAACTACTTTGTCAGGTAATCACTCTGAGGGCAGTTTTGACTCTACTTTTATCTTATGTTTCTCAGGAACAACCGGCTTTTTGTTATCCCCAGTGAAACGACGCAGGCGATGGAATAATTGGTATCTACATCTGTAAAACAGTATATACAAATTTTCAATAGTTACATTTACCCACTATACATACCAACCACATATGTATATAACTCCTACTGGTATTTTAAGCACTATAGGCACTTTACATTTACTTTATTCTATTGCCAAAAGACTGCCTTTTATTGCTTGTTGCTGATATGAAGAGACACCACTTATAATTCCAATGTATGATGCCAAAGTTCTCTCTTCTTTCTTTTTTCTTCTAAGATCATTATTTAAAATAAAAATGCTAGGTCTATATAATTATGAATTGAATGATAAAATTAAAATGTATTTTTAAAAAAACTGTTTTTGTGATTAAACTTGATCATTGAAATACTGACATTTAATCAATAACTTAAATGTGGAACACTTTTCAACTTCAAGTGGCCTCACGATTCTGTCTCTGCTATTTGCAGATAATGTGGTTCTGTTGCTGTCATCAATACGTGATTTCCAGCTCCCACTGGAGCAATTCACAGTCGAATTTGAGACAGCTGGAACGAGAATCAGCACCTCGAAATTTGAGTCTATGGTCCTCAGTTGAAAAAGGGTGGACTGCTCTCTCTGGGTTGGGAGTGAGGTGCCGCTTCAAGCAGAGGATATTAAGTTTCTGAGGGTTTTATTTATGAGTGAGGGAAGATTGGAGCATGAGATCACCAGACGGATTGGTGCGGCTTCTGCAGCAGTGCAGTGCATCCTCTGTACGTCTCTGTTGTGGTGAAGAGGTGGCTGAGCTCCAAGGCAAAGCTATCTGTTTATCAGTCCATCTGAGTTCCTATTCTCACCTGTAGTCAAAAACTCTGGGTAGTGACCAAAAGAATGAGATCTTGGATATATGGGGTTGAAAAGAGTTTTCTTCACAGGGTGGTTGGGCTCTCTCTTATAGATAGGGTGAGAACTGTGTCTATTGTGGAGAGACTCAGAGTAGTGCCACTGCTCCTCTACATTCAGAGGAGACAGTTGTGGCAAGTTGGGCATCTGGCAGAATGTCTCCTGGACGCCTCCTTAGGGAGATGTTTTGGGCACTGGGATGAGACGCCATGGAAGACCCAGGACACGCTGGAGAGATTATGTCTCTCAGGTGGCCTGGGGATATCTTAGAATCCTCCTGGAAGAGATGGCTAAGAAAAAAGAGGTCTGAGCTTCCCTGCTCAAGCTCCCAGGACACAAATCCAGAACAAGGGCCAGATAATTGTCGGATGTTTGTAAATGTGCATAAATAAATAAATTTTATTTTATTTTATTTCAAATGGACTGATTTATTAGGCCTTCTCTGAAGGCCTCAAGGATTCCCTTCTTTGTGAACAAGACCCCGAGATACTTAAACTCCACTTGGGGCAGGACATCTTCCCCGACCCGGAGAAGGCACTCTACCCTTTTCCGGCTCAAGACCATGGCCTCGGATTAGGAGGCACTGATCCTCATCCCGGCTGTTTTACACTCGGCTGGGAACCGCTCCAGCGAGAGCTGTAGATCAAGGTCTGATGAAGCCAATAGGACCACATCATCTGCAAAAAGCAGAGCTGCGATCCTAAGGCCACCAAAACGGATCCCCTCAACACCTTGGCTGCGCCTAGAAATTCTGTCCATAAACGTTATGAACAGAATCGGTGACAAAGGGCAACCTTGGCGGAGTCCAACTCTCACCAGAAACGAGTCC
>NC_051440.1:2321051-2340964 GCF_001649575.2 Kryptolebias marmoratus
TAGGCGGAGGGAGGCTACCCTCTTGTTCACCGGGGTAAACCCCAACGTACAGGCACCAAGATGGGGGGCAACAAGTATGCCCACTCCTGCTCGGTGCCTCTCACCGTGGGCAACTCCAGAGTGAAAGAGTGTCCAACCCCTCTCAATGAGACTGGTTCCAGAGCCAGAGCCGTGCGTTGAGGTGAGCCAGCTCAGGCTCCTTCTCCACCAGAGAGGTAACATTCCAAGTCCCGAGAGCCAGCTTCTGTAGCCGAGGATCAGACTGCCAAGGTCCCCGCCTTCGTCCACCACCCATCTCACATTGCACCCGACCCCTTTGGCCCCTCTCATAGGTGGTGAGCCCATGGGAAGGGGGACCCTCGTATCCTCTTTGGGCTGTGCCCGGCCGGGCTCCATGGGTGAAAGCCTGGCCACCAGGCGCTCGCCAACGTGCCCCACCTCCAGGCCTGGCTCCAGAGTGGGGCCCCGGTGTCCCGCGTCCGGGCGAGGGAACACTGTGTCCAATAATCTTCTTCATCATAAGGGGTCTTTGGGAAGCACTTCGTCGGGCCCCTCACCTAGGACCTGTCTGCCTTGGGTGACCCTACTAGGGGCATTAAGCCCCTGTCAGCATAGCTCCTAGGATCATTGGGACACTCAAACCCCTCCACCATGATAAGGTGGCAGCCCAGGGAGGAGCTGTGGTATATCTATTTCAGTTTTATTAATTCAAAATGGCTCCCAGTTTTTGTCATTTTGTGTTCTTAAAAACTTTGTGCATCACACTCTGCAGCTATATCAAAATTACGTTTAACTCTTTTCAGCCAAGAATGTTTTGATGTAAATTGTTCATATTCCATAAACTCCTGAAAGATAATAAGCCTTGACAATGATTGTCAACCTTACCTGCAGCTGCTGCTTAGTGTTATATGGTAAACTTAAATTAACCACAAATATATTAAATTTGACCTTGTCTTGATGTCTTAGATTACGTTATTTTGATGCTGATACTAAAGATTTGCCAAAAAACACTGTAAAATCACATCCAACAGCTATTACAGCTATTAGTAGTTTTATAGCTGTGTTTACCATCTCATCAGTATCCTCCCACTCAACTTCAGACAGATCCACACTGTTGTAATTAGGTTTGGGCTTCAGTTTTTTGCCATCTTTATACTGTAGGACAGAACAAACACAGTTACTAGGAGTAAGGGAGTGTCTGTGGGTAATGAAATACAATATTATATATATTGTATTGTATATATATTATATATAGTATACAGTGCCTGGGGGAAAAAGTATTAATTTCCCTTAACTTTTCCATATTTTATTACAACCACAAACCTCAAAGAATTTAACTCAGATTTTGTGTGATAGTCCAACACAAAGTAGCTCATAGTTGTGAAGCGGAATAAAAATAATTCTTGTTTATTTATTTAAAAAATCTGAAAAGTGTGGCTTGCATTTGCATTCAGCCCCCTCAGTCAAAACTTTGTAACACTGACTTTCTTCCTCTTCCTATTTTTACCAACTCCTTGTCTAGGTGGAGAGCAGGATGGGAGTTGATCTCTGAGTGATCTCTGAGTGATTTGCTAAGGGTGACATGCCACCTTGGTTAACTATCTACACAGCTGAGATTTATTCTCATGATGACTCACACACTATTTAAGGAAGAGCTTTGTTGGTCTGTTAATCGTCACATAGTAAAGCTTAACTCCAGCACTCTTCTGCTTATTTTATGAATAATAAGCAGTCTAGACAGAATAATGAATGAATAATAAACGTCTAGACGGAAAGTTATATTTCCATGTGAATTTACCTGTGCATATCCTAGTTCTTACTTAGATGATCGATTCCTTTATCCCTCTTGGAATGTTCTTGAATCCTTCTTCACTCAAGCAATTAATCCTTCAACCTTCAATCTACCAAGGCGAAGTCAGCTCAGCCTACCCACCTGGTATTATCTTATGCCCCTTTTCCACAGAAAGGCCCCAAGCCAGGAGGCAAACATGCTGCCGCATTGCTATATATTTGATATATACAAACACTGTCAGTATTGATTGGTAATCAGAGCTACAGCTGTATTTTTGGAGTGTCTACAATGGGGCTGAAGTACAGAACCAAAGCTCACCAGAGGTCGGAGATCAGGATGAGCTAGAATATAACCGTTGTTGTTGAGGAGGAAGGCATAGCCATGTGTTCCAAGCTAATAGAGAAAACAGAACAATAAAAGTGCTTACTTTTCACCTGTAATTGAGAAATTTGTAACAACATTAAGACTTGAGCTCACCATGTATCTGGGCGCCAGCTTCATCACCTCCATAAGTGGGATGTCAGTACCAACCACTCCAAGCAGAATTCCATGAGACAGCTTAAAAACATTGGCAGGGTTTTATTATAAAGTTTGGATATTTAGACAAAACATCACATTAGCAGGTCATAATTGAAAAAACCTTAAAAAAAGTATCAAAAAAAGTGATTTGGACAGTGAATGTTCCTGTTATCTTTTAGGTGAATTTATTTTTTCTGTGAAACTCACGGAGGGCCTGTGCATTGATTGTTTTAGTGACTTTTTGAGTTTTTTAATGATGTGTGTGGGCCCAAAATGCTGAATCCAAAGCAACTGAGTTTTAATACAAATGACAATAACCTTATAGATCCGAGCAGCAAACTATACCAAAACAATCAAATCTGCCTGAGACAAAAAAATAATAATCACAGGAAGCAACAAGTAAAACAGCAAAAACAGGGACCAAAAAGTAGGAACCAACAAAGCACTATAGAGTATTGATGGGTATCACAAAAAGAACCATTTCTTTGGGAGCCATTTAGAAACAGAACAAGGTGGCTCTACAAGTAGTGCTAAGTGAGGACCACTTGAGTGTCAATCGAGCCATCTCTTAGATGAGCTGAGCCAAATGATCCAGATCCTAGAAAAGATCCTTAACTCCCATAACTGTTAAAGAGAGCAAGGTGTAAATTAATACGTATAGTGGATGATTCCAGGATGAAGTCCAGCTGAGCTGATGAGCAGATGAGGGGAAGCTGGAACAAAAATTAAATTTGGATGGTAAGTCAGATCACAATCCAAATCCTACAATTTTTAATGACCCTATGGCCCTGATGGAGGTTTGCACTCTCCAAGTGCTTCTAGTTTTTATTTTTAATGTATTTGCCTTTGTGTGTGTGTGTGTGTGCGTTTGTTTGTTTGTTTGTTTGTTTGTTTTTGGTGTAAGCAAAAAATCTTGTGAACCACTGGACAGAAATTAATATAATTTCTGAAAGTAATCACTGGATGCGCACCTAAGAATGATCAATTTTTGAAGTCAACCCAATTTAATATGGCTGCCACAGCCATCTCTTAGTCTTAGTCTTAGCAAACACAGAAAGAGGTATAACTTAATCAGTTTTACAGATACTGAGTTAAAATGGTGGGGTAGCAGCTGAGAGTCATCTCCAACACATATTCCAAGCACTACCATGAGATTACACATAACTTTTCTGAACTTCACCAAAAAGTCTAAAACGTTGTCATTTTTCAAAATAGGAGTTTAAAATTCTGCCATGAAAGGCAGTGGGCGATAGACATTTTATGAAAGAATGCTAGCCTGGATTAAAAATCAAATACTCCAACATTACTATCACAGCTGTAACACTCCAAGACTAACAATATGACAAGATGACTTTTGGAAGAATAATGTGTATTGTGTTGAACTGACCGTCTCCTTCTTCTTGCTAAAGACTGGCATAGCCACTGAGGTCATCAGCAGTAGACTCTGAGCCTTGGTGTAAAAGAGCTGAAACAATTGGCATGCCAAGTAATCATTATTACTCATACATGTCTAACACAAAAAAATCACAACAAAGAGAACAAGGACAATGAATTTAAATGAAGCACCAAGCAACATCACTCACTGACAGATAACTAACTGGACTTTAGATGAACCCTCTATCTGGACTGATTATTATGCTATGTAGAATATTTTCCTTTTCTGCTCGTAGTGGTTCAGGGGTTTCCTTTTGTCTTTAGTTCTTTCACTTATTGTTAGCATTGTAGCAGAAAAAGATACTAGATACAGTTCTATAATAAAACTCTAGGTGGATGTGCAGTATCTGATCCATTTAAAACTAGTGATGGTGGACAGAGTCTTATGTAAGTGCCTAAAGAAAATTAAATTGGACTTATTTTCTTGTTTCTCAAAGACATTTCACCTCTCATCCAAAAGTCTTCTTCAGTTCTAATTGTTGGTTGGTCCAGGTCTATTATTATTGTTGGGACATTCACATTAATAGAGTTGTTGGAGTCACATGACTTACTGACCCACCCAACCCTCTGGTGAGTCGTATGGATTTTTGTTTTCTGTGAGATGGCAAGAGTTTTGATTTCAAGGTGTGAATGATTTAAATCCACCCACAGAGAAGATCCAAGGATCTGTTGAAGTTACTGAACAGGTGAAACTAGGATCGTCTATTTAATAAGACATAATTGATCTGACAAGCAGTCACATGGTTTGTGTAGCTGTCAGAAGGTCCAAATAGCTCCATGTGTCAGCTTGTTTCAGGTGGGACCTACAACTGGAGAGTGGGTGCTGGTCAATTCATACTTCTGTCAAATCATACCCTCACCTTGTACTCAGAAGGTGTCATTTCATACTAAATAGCTCCCATTTTGTACACAGTGGTTTATATTTTTTATCAATAGGGTACAAATTTCTTACCATTCAGCACCCATGCATTTACCATATGGACATATTTACCCAACCCTGCATGCACTTACTTGTGTATGGCAGGCACGAGTTGCGCATGACTCTGCACAGGATGAAGCTGTACTTTATTTCATATTCAACATTTTAGAAAACTATAACCATGACACAGTGATAACCCAAAAGTTTTCAAACATGTAAGTGCATACAAAACAGGGCCAATGTGGGTTTGAAGCATACAGAGATGAGTATGAAGAGACATGTGACAGACAGCTTCTTTTTTTACCCAAATATAGGTGTGTATGGGATTAAACTCAAATTCTATTCTGCGCCACTCCAGTGACAGTTGGAGATTATAGCACAATCACGCCAACAGGACCACATCATCTGCATACAGCTGAGATGGAATCCTGAGGCCACCAAACCAGACCCCTTCCACCACCTGGCTGCACCAAGAAATTCTGTTCATAAAAGTTATGAACAGAATCAGTGACAACAGGCAGCACTGGCAGATCTTTTGTATTGGGACTAAATGGCCTTATACAAAAGAGGTCGAGAACTGGACCGTAGGTCTTTATCAGAACAAATTTGATGAGAAACTAAAAGTTCATATAAGACACTGTCTTCGGTTCTTTGTTTTTTACCTCCTTTGTGTTGGGAAGCTGTCAGGATGAGGGAAGAGATGATCCAAAGGATGATGAGAAAATAATTCCATGTAAATGGAGGAAACAGACAGATGGGCATGGCGTGACACAGATGATGAAGATGATGATCATGTGAAGTATGCTTATGAAAAAATGAGGGTCACTCCCAAATAAAAAAATGCAGTAAAAAATATTCAGAACAGGCTGTAATTGACCTTCTGCTGTGTGAGTTCTCTGATTGGCCAGCTTAGCTCACCACAGTGTCCATGTAGGCTTCTGTCCAGATGATGTCATGGTCGTGGTTAATGACCATTGGCCGGCTGAGCACATGCAGGTACTCCATGACGTTTTCCTGAACATCAGCCAGGGTTGAGATATGTGTGTAGTAGCCTGATAAAAGCCACAAGAAAAAATCTAAGTGTGTATAGATGAGGAAAAATTACAAGCACACACACACAGGACTGACCTTTGTTGTTACAAGCAATCCACTTGGTATTCTGGGCGAAAGTCATCTCTCTGCCAATAAGGTAGGTGAAAACTCGCACCTGAACAAAGAGGTGCAGCTGCTTGTACTGTCATTTAAAACACTTTCCAAACTTTACTGATCATGTTTCAGTCTTTCACCTTCCATCAGGGTAAAAACAACAGCCATAGAAAATATAGCATGTAATCTTTGAAAAACATACGTCAGAGAACAATGTTAGCTCAACACATCCATAAATATTCAGCTCAGTGAGCTACTCTCACCACAGGTCTGCTCCATTTGGAAACCAACAGTCTGATTCATGTTTCTTTTACACTTATAGACATACAAACATCCTTCAAAAAAAAAATTTTCGTTCCCCGAATTAAACTAAAATTATTATTTAAAACTAAGAATTAAAAAAATAAGATTAATACCACAAGGCTTGTATAAAATCTTGTAGAACAATTAATGTAATGGTAATTAGTCTAACCAAGCTTATTTTATGGCAAGATATTGATCCATTCATTTTAAATATACGTATATCTACTAGATGTACATGGACTGAATTAATTAGGTTTTTTTGTATTTAAATTTTTTTGTTAAACACATGGTAATGAAATGTCTATATTTCTTTTTTCTTTATCAGGTTCTGTATTTATGTTTATATATGATTTGTATCCTCTTGTGGTGTTTTTTGTTTGGTTTTGGTTTTCTATGGCTGTGTTCATGTATTTCTTTGTGTCAGTTCTTTTCAGTTCTTTCCCTGTGTTTTGCAATTCTTTCCCGCCACGCCCACTCTCACCTGTCCCTAGTTGTTTCCAGGTGATTGTCTTTTAAGTTCGTAAGCTTTTTCCTTATATTCTGTGTTTCCCCATTGTTCCTTAGTTGGGCAATGTCTGCATTTGCTGCCGTCTGGTTTCTCCCTCCGTGTGTTTCCTGTGTTTTCTAGTTAGTTAGTTTGTGCTGCCACGTCATCCTTTGTGTTTTAGATTAATAAAACTTTAGTTTTCTTTGAGTCCTCCTGTGTCTGCCTACATTCTGTATTCTTCTAATTACATTTTAATTACTTTTCTAAAGTTTGACTGAAGATTGAACATTTTTCCATTTTCTGTTAACCTTACAGCAGAGGGCCTACTCAGCCATGACTCCTGTCAAACTCCTTTATAAGGATCAATAATAATCAACATATAGCTTAGCTTTTTTTTTTTTACAGAAAATGTAATGCAAATAATAATCATGGATATTTTATAAATAACTGTAACTTTACTGTATTATAATTGGATTGAATTGACTGCTACTGGATTTGAATTTGACTTAATGCACTTGTTGTTTGCTGCATTGCACCCTGAGATGACTTTTGTTTTGAACTGACATAAACTGAATTGAATTAACTGTAATTTTAATTCCATATTTTTCCAGTAACTGCAATGGGTTAAAGTTACTTTTATTTTGTAATTAAACTACATAATGCTGTTATATGTAACTAGTTATATCCCAACTCTGTCAACATAAACAAATAGACAGCAGTGGAAGTGGAAGGCGAAAGACTGACTATTTTGGAAAGTTTTTTTGTCCCAGTGTATGGCCTTACCCTGCGGTCAGGCCAGTTGAATTCCTCAAAGACGGACTCAAAGTCCTCCATGGCTCCATCTGTGATGAGCATGATAGCCTGGTTACACATGCTGCCCTGACCTTTCACCCTCGCCTGCACACAAACAAACATACAAACACAAAGCTCTGATACCCATCCAACAAAACACTTTCAAACATAACTTTTTTTGAAGGTTTATGTTATAGAGCAGACCTGTAGGCCTGAAAACACAAACCTCATTCAGGATCTTGAAGGACTCCTTCAAGGCATTCTTAATTTTTGCTTCTCCCTTAACATTCAGGTCCTCCACCAAAACCTTAAAGTGCTGGGAAAAGAATGAAAGAACACTGTTTTTGTACTTTTTTTTTATTGGTCAGGAGTGGAGTTGCTGGCTCTCTGGCACTCTCATCTCCCAATCCAATACTCTCTATGGTTTTATGTCAATGCAATAAAACTGGGGACATCTCTGTTCTGCATTAATTTTATGCAGTGATATTTTAATCTCTAAAAAATGGAGAAGCACTAAAGACATTATACACTTTTATTGATTTCTAATATGTCCAACACAAGGAGAAACACAAATTAAAAGGTTTTTGTATGAATGTGTCTGTTAAAACAGGCCTCTGATCTGTACTCATCACATTATCAGTGTTCTGAGCCTAAACTTAAGAACACAATGTTCCACAATGATAGAGGTTGCTGTTATTACTGTGTTGGGCTTACTCAACAAATTTAAACTAAAAGTAAACCAAAGCCTAACCCATTAAGAAAGTTAATAAAATAATCAATAAAACACTCCTTAGTCCATAAGGAGTCCATTGTTTACACTAATGTGCACGCCTTCTCTGTTCTTTGATTGGTTGCATTCATTTGTCAAATTTTTTGTATGTTTCATGCTCTACTTTAAAACAACACTGGGGGGTATTTTTCCCACCAGTGGGAAACCATGACAGCAGGGAGTGTGCTCAGGATGTCACGCTGCAATGGGTCTATGTATCTTTCTATAATGGTGCTGCCAAGAAAATCCAACAGAGTTCATCTAGTGCAGGGGTCGGCAACCCAAAATGTTAAAAGAGCCATTTTGGGCCAAAAAAACAAAAGACAAATCTGTCTGGAGCCGCGAAAAAAATTAAAAGCCTTATATAAGGCTTATAATGAAGGCAACACCGGCTTTAAGTGTCAATATTAGCCTATTATCAAAATTACTAAGTGTATACATAATGAGCATTCATGATTAAATGTTTATTTTCCCTGCAGTGTGTCCTGGACGGAATGACACACCACATGACTACTCTGTTGCACGATGTTGCCTTAAGTTTAACTTCCATTACAATATTGATGTATTATGCTTCGTTGCGTTGATAAAATTTTAAAAATGCTATTAAGAAATCAGATTTTTGATGCCATTTTTATTTTGAAGATTCGACAGGGAATGATGGTGTATTTTTTTCCTTTTAGAACTAGAAAAATCTGCTCCCAAAAGCAGTTTGCATAACAACGATCGCACCTTGTAAATAATCACCTTAAGTTGTTTCTCCCCCAGTATACCGAACCTGGAGCGCTCGGCCAGCTGACAGCTGGCGAGGGGAGCTGGCCGTTAATACAGCGGTAGAAGACATGTTCGAAAATGTCAGAACAATATTGCAATTAGGGGATGTATTGATGAACCGAGCAGATATTTGAGACTTTCAAAGCCACATTCTCGCCTAAAAACGCTGTAAAAAATCATGTTGTGTCACTTAAAGTGTAATGTGTAATATAGCAAAATAATTTGCCGCTCTTCACCATCATTGCCGCTTTGCTTGAACGTCCGGTTTGCACCCGCAATGAATTATGGCATATGGTGAGCCGTGAAGGATATAACGGACCCATCCTTCAAATCTGGGGAAAAGAAGGACGCATTTGAAGGAGACTTCGAATTCCGACAGGCCTTGTCACTACGCTAAGACATATTCAGACTACAAATCTGTCCTTCGAAGGATGCGGACCCTGAATTTGGACACATCTTTAGTATTTATTCTACACATTTTTACAGCATTGGAAAACGTTACAAATGTTTGTCCTCCTACAGAAACCATATTAAAATTATATATATATTTCCCACCCCCATCTTTTTCCATTTTCAAACATTTTTGAAAAAGCTCCACGGACCCACTATAGGGCAGTGCCAAAGAGCTGTATGCGGCTCTTGAGCCGCGTGTTGCCGACCCCTGATCTAGTGTTATTGAAACAAGAACTTAAAACATACAGCGTTTTGAAAGTATGAAGAACATATTATGTTTAATCATAGTATTAAAGTCTGAACACCTCTGAAAAAAAAAGGGAAAGAAAACTTCCACAATCTGACCACCTCAAACTCAAAGATCTAGGTTAACTCAACAGTTCCCGGTATACCTTAGGAAATAGGCTAAGAGGATTGCCTGAGGATTCCTCTGTGTGTGTGTGTGTGTGGGTGTGTAGGTGTGTGGGTGTGTGTGTAAGGGGGGTGGGGGGTTGTGATGCCTCCTCAGCTCTTTAGGCTGTTGTGATACAGATAATGGTTTTACCTCTCTGTTATCCAAGTCAGCCTGGACCAAAGTTCCTTTGAAGCATGGCTCAACGTAGCGAACGTAGTCAGTATACTACAGACAAGAAGACGCACAGAATAAGTGGGTTTTCAGGTTCAGACCCTATAACCAATGTCAAAGCACTGACTGATCAGATTTCCCACACAGTGAATTTCACATGGATGTGATGGGTGATAGGTCACATCCTGTCATTGAATAAAGTGTACTTGGAATAAAGTAATTAGATAAAATGTTACCACAAAAATTGACAACTAAACAGTTCTGTGATTATTCTTAAAATAAAGTGTTCTCTTGGAAGGAAGCCCCACACCAGCAATGTTAACTTAACAGTATGGATGTCCTCTCATCATCAAGGCAGACTGGGTAGCAAGGAAGGAGATACTTCTGGAAAAGCTTATAATGAGAATGACCAAGACTGATGACTAAAGCAGAGATTCTCATTTAGAGAGGAAAACTGTGAAAAAACAAGACTGAGTGGTCATCAGTTCCACTCATCATTTTTTTTTTCTCTGCTCCTGGTGGAAGGCGAACGTGTTTCTTTTCTCTCTGTCTCTCTGTCTCCTGAACCCCACCCCCCACCCCCCTCTGGCACTCTGCCCTGCTTTCTTTTCTGACCCTCTCTTTTGCATATTCTCCAAAATTTATAAACTATAAATCTGGTCAACTGGTCTCTCAATGCAATTGATCAAATTTTCTCGACGGGAAGACTGGGCAAAGGAGAGCCCACCTGCCCTGATGGGACAGTTTTTGCTGGATACACAATGGATTCCTGGAGGAAATGGAATATTGTTTGTCTGACAATTTTGTCTCTGGAAGACGTGGAAGATTTTTATATAAAGATCTTCCACATTTTCCAGAGACAAAATTGTCATATTTGTCATATTTGTATATATTTGGGTTTTTGATAACAGGATTTCTGCTGTTTGGATTAGGTAGTTACCTGACTTGTCGTCAAATTCGTTTGATGGGTTTGGTGGTCAACAATCAAACTGTGTGGTTACGGGAGACGTCAAGCAGACGGAAAACAAGTCTGCCTGACCCAAAACAATTATTGTTTGTGAATCTGGTTCCCCTGATGCTGGCCTTGGCTAGCTATCTTCAATTTCTCCCTGGATTTTATGTAAACAAGATGCTTTGCCCCCTCCCTTGCCTAAGGACATCCGTAGATCTGCTCTGGGCTGGCTGATAAACATTCCATCATATTATCAAAGACAATGGCCTCTGTGACGTGATTCATGGACTTATTTGCACACACACACACATACAACATGCACCACACCATCTCTCACCGTCTCTATACACACATACTAATTTTCCACTCCCTCTGCCTCATCTTTCTCACCCCACTCCCTCCCTCCCCTCCTTCACTACCTTAGTTAGTAATTCTTATATTGGATGTTAGCGGGCCTTTTGGTACTATTAGAAAGTCTTTTGTACCGTTAGTTTAGCATTGTCATGTTTTAGCTTATTTAGCCTTCCTGTACATTTAGTTTAGTTTAGTTTAGTTTATCCTAGCTCATATTTTAGATATTGTTAGATTGTTAGATTCCTAATTATTGTTTAGTTCAGCTTTAACTTCATCATGATTTTATTTAGATTATTTTAGCTACTATTTTGACTGTTTTAGCTCATGTTTAAATATGTTTAGTTTCATGATTTTACTTAGGTTATCCTATATTTCATTTAGATTATACATGTTTGATGTTTTTACTTCTGTATCTATTATGATTTCATTTAGATTATTTTAGCTACGATTTTGACTGTCTTAGCTCATGTTTAGATATGTTTGGTTTTGTGATTTTATTTAGATTATCCTATATTTCATTTAGATTATACATGACTGATGTTTTTTTATGTTTTATCTCTATATTTGATCTGTGTTTGATTATGTACCTGATTGTTGTTTCTGTGTTGTAAAGCACTTTGGGTCGCCTTGTAGCAGAAAGGTGTTACATAAAAAAATTTCACTTCACTTCACTTCATCATCATGACTTCTATATACAGTATCTGAGGGAGAGTGCTGGAGACAACAATGATGAGTGTAATAATGAGGTTTGAATATTCCCTCTATGTTTTAATAATAATAAAAAGTTGATAGTCCTACAAAAAAATGACCATTGTGAGCAACAACAGTTATGTTGACAAGCAGTGGCTTTTTTCTCATGGACACAGTGATATAACATACAGTTAGTGGGTGGAGCCATGCCTGTATTTCAAAAATGTTGAAATAGGAAAAATGGAGCTCCAAGTCTCAGAAAAATGGGATAAGTTAAGGTTGGAAAATACAGCTAATGTTTGTTTTTGGAATAACTTTCAGCTTTTCATTGTAATTTGACCAAATCATTGTCAGAACAAGATGCAGAAAATCTCTGGTCTGATCCTTTGAATGACTCAGTTCCCATCAGCTATAAGATACTGTTATAAACGAAACCAGCTAATGTAACTGTTCTTCAGAAATATGTTACTGTTAGCTTGCTGCCGTTTGTGTCTACTCTGGTATACGAGTGATCAAATGTTTGACTGCAGGCCAAATCAAGAAACAAATTAAGTCTTATCTAGACCCAGATTGGTTGTTAAATTTCAGTAGAATTAATATTATTATTGTTTTTTGCTTTTTTTAATTGTTCACATTTTCCCAATTTTATAGTTATTTATTTTAGGCAGTGAAACTTTTCCCACATTTAAGGGAATTCCTTTCAGGCAGCAGAACTTTTATACAATTTACAGTCATTTATTTTAAGTGGCACAGCTTTTCTAGGATTTATGGCAGGGGTGTCCAATCCTGGTCCTCGAGGGCCAATATCCTACATGTTTTCCTTGTTTCCCTGCTCCAACACACCTGATTCAGTGGTTTAATTACCTCTTCATGTTCTGCAGAAGCCTGTTAATTACCCATTGATTCAAAACAGGTGTGTTGGAGCAGAGAAACAAGTAAAACATGCAGGATAGTGGCCTTCGAGGACCAGGATTGGACACCCCTGATTTATGGTAATTTCCACATCTGGCCCGTGGTTTCCCTCTGCTTCTCTCTGCATAGAGAAGCTGCCAGCCCACAGACAATATAGAGTGTGAAGAAGGCATAGCTGTTACTAAAAGACAATTTAAATATTTATATATAGTCTGGACTTTTGCTTGTGAAAATCTTTGTTAGGTGGACCTCACTGAATTTTAACTGATGATCACTGCTCTAGTAGGTGTGTTAGTACATGGTCCCAGGTTTTAGGTCCAAAATGGAGCTATATGACAGAAACAAAACACTGACTCACAGAGTAAAACCAACAGTTCAAACAGCTCAGTGATTTTCATGTCTTGATTCATCTATTGTAATTTTTTATCTGTCATTTTTCTACTTGAATTGTTGTTTTAACAAAGCAGCATAAATTTTGTTCTCACAGCAATGAGATTAACAAAGTCATTCTCTCCCAACGTGTCCAGGATGGTGTTAATGGTGTGTTTGGCGATGGTCATCTTCAACCCCTTCATGCTGCCGCTGACGTCCACCATGATGATAATATCTTTGGGAGATGTGGCTGCCTGGATATACCTGCAGAAAGGACATTTAGAGTGATATTTGTGTTTTAGTGCTCACAATTCACATAATACAATTTACTTTTGTTCCAAAATGATGAGAAAATGCATTTTGATCATCAGTGCATAAATGTGTCAGTTAGTTTCTGCTTACAGATGCAGTCACTTTTGCAGCTGATTTGCGATAATGCACCATATGTTTAGGGAAATGCAGTACTATGCCATTATTTAGCTGTGCCTGAACAGTCACGTACGATACCATATGTGACTGTTCATGCACTGCTAAATAATGCTGCAGTGACCTAACCTAACTAAGGAGCAGCTTATGTTCTTTTACAGAGGATCAGGAAAACTGGCAGGTAATCACTCAGCTGACACACATCCACTTATAGAGCCAAGCTCAAGTCCTGAGTCATGGAGGCCTAATTTCACATGTTTACATCAATATGGGCATCATTCAGTTCCAGAACAAGCCTACAACATTTATGGCTAATTTAGTGTATTTTCAGGCAGAAAAAGTAGATTATGTACCCAGTGCATACAGGTAAGTACCAAGTTCATAGAGGGATACATTATGTATTACTAGCAGTATTTTTATAATACCTTTATGCTATTAGCAAAGTATCAAGTACTGTGTACTTTACAAATGAACATTTTTACTGCAAAACCTCTTAGTTAAGAAAGTTGGAAGTATCAACTCTAGTCTTTATGCTGATAAAAAAACATTAAGCATTTTAAATGTTAGCTGCATATCTACCACAAATGCAATTTGAATTACTGTACTATTTCAGAAAGCAGTGTAAAAACAAAACATTTGAAATAATTTTTGAGTGTTTTGCAAACCAAACTCACCAGTTTCTATTCCTGCAGTCAAAAGCTACCACACCATTGGTGTCTGGAGTCCATTTAATACCTTCCAGAAAAAGACATTACATCAATTCACAACCAACAATTTCTTACAGAAGACATAGAATTAACATATAAACTATATAAAGAACCTCCTCACATGGAATAAATGTCAGTAGACACCAAACAAAGGAGTTTATAGACTATACAGGTAATCAGTAATGGAAATACTGAAGTCACATAAGTCCAGGGGCATCTCCAGTAAGTTGTTTTTTTTGTTTGTTTTGTGTGTGTGTGTGTGTGGGGGGGGGGGTGTTGATAGCATCATCCTACAATCACAGTCAAAACCAAAATTGTTCTTGAAAGAATACATATGCATACTAACCGCTGCTTTGCAGGCCAGAGTTTTAAGTATAGATGTCATTAGATCTGTTAGGGTTTAGTAAGTGTTGAGGAAGACTCTTAGCTACAACTACTTAAATACAGATGTTTTTGTATTTGTTAAGATCACTTAGCTGTAGTGGCCATCTTGATCCATGTTGAGTTCAAAAGTTAGAAAAGTTGTAGAGGTACAGCCAAAGATTATGTCCTGAGAGTTTCATTAAAATCAATCCAGTGGGTCATGAAATATTTTGTTAACAAATATATTATTCATATAAAAAATGTTGAGGAGAAGCAGTAAATTTACAGACCACCATTGGTGGTGCCCCAGTGTAAGACTGTCCAGAACCAACAACTGTCTTAGAATGGTTATTTTATTTGATTTTATGTATTTTTTTAGCTTAATTCATAATGTATGTTCACATTTCTGATGATAAGTTTGATTATTCGTTTTACGCTATGATAATGATTCTAGGACTATGGATAAGAATTATCTTTAAAAAAATTAAAAATCAAATACAGACATTTGCTAAATAAATACTGTTGTTTGTTGCAATGAATGAAACAGCCAACATATTATCTGTTTTTCCTCTAGGCCATAGAGGAAAAACAGAAACTTCTTTTAGTGTAACCAATGACATAAATTTTGTCTGAATTAACTTACCAGGGTAGATCCTGAAAAAGCCAAATGAGCTACCAAAGTACTGCCAGGTAAGTGTGGGATCTCTCTGGAAGTTGCTGATGAACACATCATTTAAAGCCTCAGAGTTATAAATTGCATTGAGGATGTTTGGATCTGTGCAAATAAAATAAAAATCCAGAATTAGACTTTTTAGGAAATTAGCTGCCACTAGAGGTTTTTTTCTGTACAGTCCCTCTAACCTTTGTTGTAGACATTAGTAGGAATCTGGATGTTGCTCTGCTGAGTATTCACAGGCAAGTTGTTGAAATGTTCGTTCTCTTCAAGAGGAAACTCTCCACCTAATTCCACATTGTTCCCATCTTCATCCACTGTGTTGATTAGCATGGAGTTGTAGTAATCAAACTAGGAAAGACAAATCATGAGTAGAGTTTGATTACATAGTAACCTTGATTACAAAGTATCTTTTAGGGTTGCCTTAGTTTTTAATTCAGGCATAGTATAACTAAAACTATTTTCTTCTTGGAAACCAGATGTAGAAACAAAATGGTCAGCTTTGTTCTCCTAAGTGGTTGTGATACAGGAGGTACAGAGAAGACTGGGGATGGATAGTTCTGATGTTGAATTGGACAAGAAGATACCAAAGCCCACAGTACACCTGTTGTATTTATTATTTTGTAAGTGTAAGTGAGGACATGGTAGATAATTTAAATGCACTATGAGAATGTAACCTAATTGCATAGATCAACATGATGACAGAGTGTTATATAAACTATCAGCTTGGAGTTGTCCATTATGCTGTAGCCACATTTGATTGGAATCATCTCTACTAAAGTTCTACTAAAAGTAAGTGGTACGAGTAAGAAACAGCTGGAAGAGCATTTTGCAACTAATTAGGTTAGTTGGAAACAGGTCAGTAAGAGGACTGGGTATGAAAAGAGCATTTCAGAGGCTGAATTTTCTTAGAAGTAAAGTTGGGCAGAGGTTCACCAGTTTGCAAAAGGCCATGATGGCTACTCTAAAATGACTGGAGGGAAATGTTACCTGGCACAATGAACGATTTCTAATCTTGAGAGCGCAGCTAACGAACATAGCAACCATAATAGGATAAAGCTCTCTGGTGTGGTGGACACTTTAAATGAAAAACATATGAAGACTTGGAGGGAAGTTAGAGGCAGCATAATATTTGATTTGTGGGCCTGCCGGAAGGCTCAGAAGCTCCACAGCCTACAGAGTTTTGTCTCAAGTTTCTCTTCTGTGGTGTTGACCCAGTTTCCCTACAGGATCACTGAAGGTTGATGTAATCTAGTTTATGTTATGCTCAATTTTATTGATATTGTGTAAATTATGATGTAATAATAATAATAATAATAATAATAATAATAATAATAATAATAATAATAATATATTGTGAGTTGTCATGCTCAAAGTCTGAGAAGGGAATAACTGTCTAACTCAAAATCTGCAACATTTTGTGTTGGCTAATGTCAAATCACGTCGGTGTCCATCTTGATTTGGTTTTGACTCCAAAGGGTCATCAGTTGTTCATGTATGGCCAATAATTACTTTCTGAAAGTTTCAATAAAATCTGTCCAGTAGTTTATGAGATATTCTGCTAACAGACAGATAAACGCACACACAGGTAAAAACATTATCGTCCATCTTCGTGTTTCGGCGGTGGGCAAAAATAACTGTGGAGGAGCTAGGAACAGAACCAGCTAGTCAGGACAAGCAGGTCAGAAGGGTTTAAAAACAAAAAGATCAGGAGAATGAGAAGGGTTGAGGATTGTTTCATACTTTCTTTAATCAGCACAGATGTTCAAAGTAACAAGAGTAACAGTGGACCAGGTGTGCGAGGGAGATGAATTATGTGTAGCTGAGTGAGTAAGTGAACCAAAGAGAACAGATCACTGACCTCCAGTGAAGCATTGTATTCATGGTACAGGTCAGCATCTTCTGCAGACTCTGCTAACCTCTGCCGAGAGACACACAAAGAAAATGACAGAAACACGACGAACAGCAAAAGACAGACGAAAGAAACAAAATGTGCCTAATATATGCCAAATGTTAAAAATATTCAAAGAATTTGGTAAAGAACAGATCAGCAATGCTTCACACCAGAATGTGTGTCAGCTGCGTTAGTACACAGTTAAAAGTCTTAAAATATGTAAAACTGATCAAATTTTCAGGGCTCCAGTTAAATAAACACTGTACCTTTACTGCTCTTTAAAAACTGTGACTTCACTGTACATTTCACTATATTTAGGTCTGGCATTTGCCCAAAAAGGAGTAGAGTGGGTGGTATTAAACAGGAAGTTGGAGTCCCATGTGACTCAACATTTAACAAAGTTCTCTCAGTTTTCTCATTTCTTTTCACTTATCATAACTCAGGTTTACACAGTAGCTTAAAGGGGCCGAAACTGAGGAGACTCAACACACTGGGAAAGAAGTCAAAATATTATTTCTGTAGTAAAGTTGAAGTGCTGAAAAAAAGTTAAAATGTTGAGAAAAAGTTAAAATATGATTTCAAGAATAAAGTTGAAATGGTAACATAAAGCTGTTATTCTGAGATTAAAAGGAGAATCAAAAACAAAACCATCATTGGTGCAAAAACCTCAGAGGGCAAAATGTTTTTTGGTAAATTTAGACTTTGTGAAATGAGGAAATTCTTTTAACACATAAACTGAAACTTATGTCTGGAGCCTGTCAGGATATGGGTATTTTTTTAGTTGTTTTTTGGATTTTCTATATTTGATTTTCAAATATAACAACTGTGTTCAGTTTGTTCTTTGTGTTGTTCTATAAGCTGTTCAATTTTAATTTTGCTCTTTGAGTTCCCTGTGTTTTAGATTAATGTATTGTCTTGTTCCTTGTGTTCTTTATGCCACTGTCCACCTGCCCTTAGCTCAGTAGATTCCCTGTCAGCCTGACATGCCCACTTCACCTGTTTCTCATCACCTGTCAGTCCCAGCTGTGTGTTATGTTGTTAGTTTGTAGTTTGCCCAGTAAGATGGAACCCAGAACCCTCAGTTGCAATTATAAACAATGGATTTCCTTCAAGGAATGCATATGATCCACCACCTTTCACACCAGAGTTTTAAACAAAGATTATCTTATATTGATAAAAGAACATAATGTGTAATCTCATGAGATGTTATGATATCTAGCATAATGTAGTAGCTCTCAGAGGATATATTGTGATTGACTACCAGCTACTACCACATCAAATTCTAGCTCAGTGTTTGTAAAATTCACTGAGGTAAGCCATTTCTAATGTTGATCAGTTGTGGTGGCCATCTTGAATTGGGTTAATTTCAAAAGTTAATCAGTTGTAGATGTATAGCCAATATTTATTTTCTGAGAAATTCCTTGAAATTCACCCAGTCATTTATGAGATATTTTGCTAACAGACAAACAGGGTTGACTCCACTAATTAATGCCAAGGTTTTATGCAAAGATGTTGAGCAATGCATTCCACTTGAAGTGTAACTTGGGGACCATGCTCAGCTACTACCACACCAAATTGTGGATCAATGTCTGCAAAACTGGTTTGGTTACAACCATTTCTGTTAGCTAAAACTGCTATGGCGGCCATCTTGACTTTGGTTGAGTGTAAAACTTAAAGTTTTAAAATGCTCTCTAAAATTTTCAACAAAATCCCTTCAGTAATTGCTGAAATATTTAGCGGTACAGACAAACACACAGACACGGGCAAAAAACATTGTTGCCCTTTCACCTTCAGTATTGGTTGCAAATAAAAAAATGGAACAAATGCTTTTTCGAGCTTAATCCTTAAACAGAAAATCTACATTGTTGGAGTTCACCAAAACATCAGAGCTGCTGCTGTTTCAACACAACAGTGAAAACCTCTACTTTGCTGTCTGCTACAGAAGAAGAGATGGTGGTTCCTAATCTGTGAAAGAGCCAACATCTGCAAATCGGAGCTGCTCAGATCATTCTGATCCTTTTTAAATACAATGTAAAAATGTCCATTTTCAGTTTTTTAGCTGAGTCTTAAATGAGCAGGCAGCTGGAGTCTTATTGTGTGAATGTTGAGTCAGTATTCACACTTCCTGTTTAGAAATTTCTTCAGTAGGATTTTTGCAATCAGACTTTTTCTGCACACTTTGTGCTGTTTTACCTGTTCATATATCAGACAATTCAGGAGATGGGTGCTCAGATTCTTTCTTTTTGTAACTTATACTTTTCAAAAATATTTCACTTTAAAATAAAATCCTTATTTGAAATTTGCTGACATCTTTTAAAGCCCTTCAAAACATTATTTTACCCAACCAGCTAAAGTGTACTCTCAATGGCAAGGTAGCAACAACAGAACAGACCCACCAAGGCTGGAGACTGAACAATACTGGAGAGGCATATGGGAAAGGGAGGCATTCCACAACAGTAATGCACAATGGCTGATCTCCCTACGAGATGACCACAGAAACCTCCCTGAGCAAGCCCCGGTAACTATCACAATGGCAGACGTTCAAGAAAGAGTCTCAGGTATGAAAAACTGGACAGCACCAGGACCTGACATGATCCATGCCTACTGGCTGAAGAAACTC